>NC_091369.1:3755746-3790746 GCF_038502225.1 Cherax quadricarinatus
CCTAAGGTCCACTTCTCTTTTCAGTTCTGTGAGTAGCCTGTCAGGTTGTGGTACTTCCTCTGGTCTCTGTCAGGTAGTGGTACTTCCTCTGGTCTCTGTCAGGTAGTGGTACTTCCTTTGGCCTCTGTCAGTGTGTTGTAGGCCTCTTTCTAACTGGAACAGTATTGCTCCAAGAACTGGAACGGTATTGCTCCAAGAACTGGAACAGTATTGCTCCAAGAACTGGAACAGTATTGCTCCAAGAACTGGAACAGTATTGCTCCAAGAACTGGAACAGTATTGCTCCAAGAACTGGAACAGTATTGCTCCAAGAACTGGAACAGTATTGCTCCAAGAACTGGAACAGTATTGCTCCAAGAACTGGAACAGTATTGCTCCAAGAACTGGAACAGTATTGCTCCAAGAACTGGAACAGTATTGCTCCAAGAACTGGAACAGTATTGCTCCAAGAACTGGAACAGTATTGCTCCAAGAACTGGAACAGTATTGCTCCAAGAACTGGAACAGTATTGCTCCAAGAACTGGAACAGTATTGCTCCAAGAACTGATCATTTTGGTACTTGTTAGTTCTCTCCATCCTCACACCACCTTTCTCACTGTGAATCATCTTCCTCTTTATTAGGAATTCTTACCTTCTGCAGCAGCTCCCAGGTACTCTAGTGTTCTCGTTTGTGTAACAGACTTCTGAAAGGATTTTTGGCACTCTTGGAACCTGCAGTCCGTCCAGCCTTCTCTTTCCTCTCTGATCTTCGTCGTCTCGTCACTGAGCTCGGGTGACTTAGGTGGGATTTTCCCCCTACGAACACTTTATGCCTGTGTTTTCCAGGTACTTTAAGAAACGTATCCACATTACTCTGCAGTGTGGGGTGGAGTGATAGTGTGTGTGTGTGCAGGTGTTTAGTTGCTTCTTGAGTCGTGACTTATATCTCTGATTTTTTTTCAGGTAAGTAACAGCATCAGTCAATGCTGACTCCAGAAAGGCGGATACCTTGTTTGATCGCTGCAGGTAAGTAACGACATCAGTGAATACCTTGTTTGATCGCTGCAGGTAAGTAACTACATCAGTGAATACCTTGTTTGATCGCTGCAGGTAAGTAACGACATCAGTGAATACCTTGTTTGATCGCTGCAGGTAAGTAACTACATCAGTGAATACCTTGTTTGATCGCTGCAGGTAAGTAACTACATCAGTGAATACCTTGTTTGATCGCTGCAGGTAAGTAACTACATCAGTGAATACCTTGTTTGATCGCTGCAGGTAAGTAACTACATGAACGTTACCGCCTGAGTGCGAGGGAGTGTGCGAGTCGGAATGTTTTAGAGTGCGTTATAGAGAGCTAGTGTGTTAGTGTGTGTTACCAAGAATATGCGTTGCAATAACAGCGTTGGTTGTGGTCCTTTGCGTGAGTCCCATGAGTAGTGGTCGACACTAGGCCACCTGTTGCGGCTAGCAGTCAAGCACCTGCCTACCATCCCTCCCAGGTGGGCGGCCATGCTTGTACATCTGCTGCTAGTTGCCTAGGTAGGCTGCCAGATACACTGTTAGGAAGGTAGGTAGGTAACCAGGCAGGTAAACTGGCAAGCAGATAGAGAAGCAGGCAGGTATATACGCTAGCAAGCAGATATATAAGCAGTCAGGTATGTACGCTGGCAAGCAGATAGATATGTAGGCAGGTAACTAAGCAGGGCAGTCAGGCAGGTAAGCAAACTAAATAAGCTGATAAGCAAGAAAGGGAACCAAGCAAGCAGGCAGGGCAGGGCATGACAGGCAGAGATTATGGAAGGTAAAGAGAGAGAGAGAGATAACCAAAGAGAGCCAGAGAGCTAGAGCGAGCAGTGTGCGTCACACTACACTGCGATATCCTCTTAAATGGGAACTTTTAAAACCCAGACGCACAGCTAAATAACCAAACCCGAATATGGATTTGACCGACACTGGGTCGGCCATAGGGACGGGACCTTCTACCCGATTTTGACAACAATGGAGTTTAGTGGGAGGCCTGGGTAGCCCCCACAAAATTGTCTTAGAAGTCGCCCATTCACCTCTCGTACGTGATTTATTGCTATATATGATAAGGGTATACAATACCGACAAGTGGATGAGTAAGAGACGTATGCAACAGACATCGTGATTCCGAAACGTTTCGCCCACACAGTAGGCTTCTTTAGTCGAGTACACAGAAGGCAGCAGAAGCAGTGAAGATGAAAAGTTGATGTAGTCAGTCCGTCACCCTCAAAGACGTAGTTTTGAGGTGGTCAGTCCCACAACTACGTCTTCAAGGCTGATGGACTGATTACATTGTTTATACATATGTACTGCTTCTGCTGCCTTCCCTGTACTCGACTGAAGAAGTCTGCTGTGTGGGCGAAACGTCAGAATCAAGATACCTAACTGTTGCATATGTCTCTTATCATGTTTTATTGCTGTATTAATCTCGTTTTGTGCGCTTTTTATTGATGAGGTCAGTGCTTGTTATGTGTTGGTTTTATTGATGGATTGATGTCGCTGTTTGTTGTGGGTGTTTATACGAGTGGTATTGTTAAATTATTTTATTAGTGAATTGATGATGTTACTGGTTACGTTTTGTTTATTAGTTATCACAACAGATTGTATTGACTCACCTAGTCGATTCACTTAGCTGTACTCGTCTAGGTTTATTCACCTAATTGTGCTTACCTTCCCTCACCTGCTTGTACCCATAAACTTGTACTCACCTAAGTGTACTCAGTTTTTTGGGGGCCTCTAGTGATCTGTTGTACCCACTCTTGAATCGGTGTATATCCTTTACCTTCTTTTACCACCTTAAGACGGAGAGGAAGAACTTTTTATCGTCGCTATGGCTCCTCTGCGTCTTGAGATTATTAAAATCAAAAGGGAAGCTCTAAACCCGTAGGATTATACAGCTGCATCTTGAGATGCCATCTGTGTCTCGTGATGTAAAGATGTGCTCCGTCCAGCTTAGAATTCATAGACTGAATACACTGACTCCAGGCTGAGGGACTGACTACCTTAAACTCCTCATTTTCCACCGTTCTTCTCTGTATTAGACTGAAGAACCTTCTAGCTGGCGAAACGTTTCCCAAATGTTGCATAAGTGTGTCATTCTTCATCTGTGTTTTCCTTGGTTCTGTTTCCTCCCATCTAAGCCTCTCCCTTTCCAATATATCATGCTTGCACTCGTTTCAAGTCCCTCGTAATGGATTTTTTTTTAGTTCTGGCACCCATGTGTAAGTGTGTGTGTGGGGGGGGGATGTTTCGCCTTGGTTGGTGGGTTCCATGGTGCCATTGTTGTAGCAGTGTAGTGATAGCAATGGAAAAGTTCTGGGTGCCAGTGTAAGAGTTCTGGGTGCCAGTGTGGTAGAGATGTTACCAACACAGGCAAAGAATGGCTTGTGAGACCTGATCGTAATGGGAATTTGAGCAAACAAACTTAGCAGTAGACTATGATGTATATTTTACCTTCACTCACTATATACAGGTATGTACACTATGTACAATATGTACAGATAGAATAATAAGTGTACACGACAGTGACAGATGGCAGAGCAGAAGCTAGAGAGAGCGCACCGTGCTCAACCAGCAGGTAGGCAGGTCTACCAATGCTTACCGTAAGTGAACCACGTTGCTTTGGCGGGCTTGCCTGTGATTGGTCAGTGAACCAAGGTACTGATTTAACGACGGATACCCTATTGATCTTTAAACCCTTAGGACCGGTTTGCTGGTTGGGAGGCAGCCTATATGGGAGTGTGACATACGC
Source organism: Cherax quadricarinatus (assembly GCF_038502225.1). Classification (NCBI taxonomy): domain Eukaryota; kingdom Metazoa; phylum Arthropoda; class Malacostraca; order Decapoda; family Parastacidae; genus Cherax; species Cherax quadricarinatus. The sequence continues at coordinate 3,759,505 of NC_091369.1, forward strand.
CGAATAAATAGCAAGGTAGTCTTCGTATGCCACAGGTGTGCACAGTGGTGGTAGAGATGTGCACCATGATGGCAGAGATGTGCACCATGATGGCAGAGATGTGGTAGAGATGTGTACCATGATGGCAGTGTTGTAGAGGTGTGCACCATAGTGGGAGTGTGGTAAAGGTGTGCACCATGGTGGCAGTGTCGTAGAGGTGTGCACCATGGTGGTAGAGATGTGTACCATGGTGGCAGTGTTGTAGAGATGTGAACCATGGTGGCAGTGTCGTAGAGGTGTGCACCATGATGGCAGTGTGGTAGAGGTGTCCACCATGGTGGCAATGTCGTAGAGGTGTGCACCATGGTGGCAATGTGGTAGAGGTGTGAACCATGGTGGTAGAGATGTGCACCATGGTGGCAGTGTGGTAGAGGTGTGCACCATGGTGGCAGTGTCGTAGAGGTGTGCATCATGGTGGCAGTGTCGTAGAGGTGTGCATCATGGTGGCAGTGTCGTAGAGGTGTGCACCATGGTGGCAGTGTGGTAGAGGTGTACACCATGGTGGTAGAGGTGTGCACAATGGTGGTTGAGATGTGCACCATGGTGGCAGTGTGGTAGAGGTGTGCACCATGGTGGCAGTGTAGTAGAGGTGTACACCATGGTGGTAGAGGTGTGCACCATGGTGGCAGTGTCGTAGAGGTGTGCACCATGGTGGCAGTGTCGTAGAGGTGTGCACCATGGTGGTAGAGGTGTGCACCATGGCGGCAGTGTGGTAGAGGTGTGCACCATGGTGGCAGTGTCGTAGAGGTGTGCACCATGGCGGCAGTGTCGTAGAGGTGTGCACCATGGCGGCAGTGTGGTAGAAGTGTGCACCATGGTGGCAGTGTCGTAGAGGTGTGCACCATGGTGGTAGAGGTGTGCACCATGGCGGCAGTGTGGTAGAGGTGTGCACCATGGTGGCAGTGTCGTAGAGGTGTACACCATGGTGGTAGAGGTGTGCACCATGGTAGAGGTGTGCACCATGGTGGTAGAGGTGTGCACCATGGTGGTAGAGGTGTGCACCATGGCGGCAGTGTGGTAGAGGTGTGCACCATGGTGGCAGTGTCGTAGAGGTGTACACCATGGTGGTAGAGGTGTGCACCATGGTGGTAGAGGTGTGCACCATGGTGGTAGAGGTGTGCACCATGGTGGTAGAGGTGTGCACCATGGTGGTAGAGGTGTGCACCATGGTGGTAGAGGTGTGCACCATGGTGGTAGAGGTGTGCACCATGGTGGTAGAGGTGTGCACCATGGTGGTAGAGGTGTGCACCATGGTGGTAGAGGTGTGCACCATGGTGGTAGAGGTGTGCACCATGGTGGTAGAGGTGTGCACCGTGGTGGTAGAGGTGTGCACCGTGGTGGTAGAGGTGTGCACCGTGGTGGTAGAGGTGTGCACCGTGGTGGTAGAGGTGTGCACCGTGGTAGAGGTGTGCACCGTGGTGGTAGAGGTGTGCACCGTGGTGGTAGAGGTGTGCACCGTGGTGGTAGAGGTGTGCACCATGGTGGTAGAGGTGTGCACCATGGTGGTAGAGGTGTGCACCATGGTGGTAGAGGTGTGCACCATGGTGGTAGAGGTGTGCACCATGGTGGTAGAGGTGTGCACCATGGGTATGCACCTAAATGATAGCAAATCTAATTTCAGGTGAGAGTTGTCACAATTACTGTTTGTAAATGATATATGACACGTGGTGGTGCTGGCGGTGGTGCTGGTGGTGGTGCTGGTGGTGGTGCTGGCGGTGGTGCTGGTGGTGGTGGTGGTGCTGGTGGTGGTGCTGGCGGTGGTGCTGGCGGTGGTGCTGGCGGTGGTGCTGGTGGTGGTGCTGGCGGTGGTGCTGGTGGTGGTAGTGTTCGTGGTGGTGCTGGTGGTGGCAGTGCTCGTGGTGGTGCTGGTGGTGGTAGTGTTCGTGGTGGTAGTGGTGGTGCTGGTGGTGGTAGTGCTCGTGGTGGTGCTGGTGGTGGTGGTGGTAGTGTTCGTGGTGGTGCTGGTGGTGGTAGTGTTCGTGGTGGTGCTGGCGGTGGTAGTGTTCGTGGTGGTGCTGGTGGTGGCAGTGCTCGTGGTGGTGCTGGTGGTGATAGTGTTCGTGGTGGTGCTGGTGGTGGTAGTGTTCGTGGTGGTGCTGGTGGTGGCAGTGCTCGTGGTGATGCTGGTGGTGGTAGTGTTCGTGGTGGTGCTGGTGGTGGCAGTGCTCGTGGTGGTGCTGGTGGTGGTAGTGTTCGTGGTGCTGGTGGTGGCAGTGCTCGTGGTGGTGCTGGTGGTGGTAGTGTTCGTGGTGCTGGTGGTGGCAGTGCTCGTGGTGGTGCTGGTGGTGGCAGTGCTCGTGGTGGTGCTGGTGGTGGTAGTGTTCGTGGTGCTGGTGGTGGCAGTGCTCGTGGTGGTGCTGGTGGTGGTAGTGTTCGTGGTGGTGCTGGTGGTTGTGTTGGTGGTGGTAGTGTTCGTGGTGGTGCTGGTGGTGGCAGTGCTCGTGGTGGTGCTGGTGGTGGTAGTGTTCGTGTTGGTAGTGGTGGTGCTGGTGGTGGTAGTGCTCGTGGTGGTAGTGGTGGTGCTGGTGGTGGTAGTGCTCGTGGTGATGGTGGTGGTGGTAGTGCTCGTGGTGGTGCTGGCGGTTGTGTTGGTGGTGGTAGTGTTCGTGGTGGTGCTGGTTTTGGCAGTGCTCGTGGTGGTGCTGGTGGTGGTAGTGTTCGTGGTGGTGCTGGTGGTGGCAGTGCTCGTGGTGGTGCTGGCGGTTGTGTTGGTGGTGGTAGTGTTCGTGGTGGTGCTGGTGGTGGCAGTGCTCGTGGTTGTGTTGGTGGTGGTAGTGTTCGTGGTGGTGCTGGTGGTGGCAGTGCTCGTGGTGGTGCTGGTGGTGGTAGTGTTCGTGGTGGTGCTGGCGGTTGTGTTGGTGGTGGTAGTGTTCGTGGTGGTGCTGGTGGTGGCAGTGCTCGTGGTTGTGTCGGTGGTGGTAGTGTTCGTGGTGGTGCTGGTGGTGGCAGTCCTCGTGGTGGCGCTGGTGGTGGTAGTGTTCGTGGTGGTGCTGGCGGTTGTGTTGGTGGTGGTAGTGTTCGTGGTGGTGCTGGTGGTGGCAGTGCTCGTGGTGGTGCTGGCGGTGGTAGTGTTCGTGGTGGTAGTGGTGGTGCTGGTGGTGGTAGTGCTCGTGGTGGTAGTGGTGGTGCTGGTGGTGGTAGTGCTCGTGGTGGTGGTGCTGGTGATGGTAGTGCTCGTGGTGGTGGTGGTGTGGTAGTGCTCGTGGTGGTGGTGCTGGTGATGGTAGTGCTCGTGGTGGTGGTGGTGGTGTGGTAGTGCTCGTGGTGGTGGTGCTGGTGATGGTAGTGCTCGTGGTGGTGCTGGTGGTGGTAGTGCTCGTGGTGGTGGTGCTGGTGATGGTAGTGCTCGTGGTGGTGGTGGTGCTGGTGATGATAGTGCTCGTGGTGCTGGTGATGGTAGTGCTCGTGGTGGTGGTGCTGGTGATGGTAGTGCTCGTGGTGGTGGTGCTGCTGATGGTAGTGCTCGTGGTGGTGGTGGTGCTGGTGATGGTAGTGCTCGTGGTGGTGGTGGTGGTGTGGTAGTGCTCGTGGTGGTGGTGCTGGTGATGGTAGTGCTCGTGGTGGTGCTGGTGATGGTAGTGCTCGTGGTGGTGGTGCTGCTGATGGTAGTGCTCGTGGCGGTGGTGGTGATGGTAGTGCTCGTGGTGGTGGTGGTGGTGGTGTGGTAGTGCTCGTGGTGGTGGTGCTGGTGATGGTAATGCTCGTGGTGGTGGTGGTGGTGTGGTAGTGCTCGTGGTGGTGGTGCTGGTGATGGTAGTGCTCGTGGTGGTGGTGGTGCTGGTGATGGTAGTGCTCGTGCTGGTGATGGTAGTGCTCGTGGTGGTGGTGGTGTGGTAGTGCTCGTGGTGGTGGTGCTGGTGATGGTAGTGCTCGTGGTGGTGGTGGTGGTGGTGGTGTGGTAGTGCTCGTGGTGGTGGTGCTGGTGATGGTAGTGCTCGTGGTGGTGGTGGTGTGGTAGTGCTCGTGGTGGTGGTGCTGGTGATGGTAGTGCTCGCGGTGGTGGTGGTGTGGTAGTGCTCGTGGTGCTGGTGATGGTAGTGCTCGTGGTGGTGGTGGTGTGGTAGTGCTCGTGGTGGTGGTGCTGGTGATGGTAGTGCTCGTGGAGGTGGTGGTGGTGGTGGTGGTGGTGTGGTAGTGCTCGTGGTGGTGGTGCTGGTGATGGTAGTGCTCGTGGAGGTGGTGGTGGTGGTGCTGGTGTGGTAGTGCTCGTGGTGGTGGTGGTCTGGTAGTGCTCGTGGTGGTGGTGCTGGTGATGGTAGTGCTCGTGGTGGTGGTGGTGTGGTAGTGCTCGTGGTGGTGGTGGTGGTGTGGTAGTGCTCGTGGTGGGGGTGGTGTGGTAGTGCTCGTGGTGGTGGTGGTGTGGTAGTGCTCGTGGTGGTGGTGGTGTTGTAGTGCTCGTGGTGGTGGTGCTGGTGATGGTAGTGCTCGTGGTGGTGGTGGTGTGGTAGTGCTCGTGGTGGTGGTGCTGGTGATGGTAGTGCTCGTGGAGGTGGTGGTGGTGGTGTGGTAGTGCTCGTGGTGGTGGTGCTGGTGATGGTAGTGCTCGTGGAGGTGGTGGTGGTGTGGTGTGGTAGTGCTCGTGGTGGTGGTGCTGGTGATGGTAGTGCTCGTGGAGGTGGTGGTGGTGGTGGTGGTGTGGTAGTGCTCGTGGTGGTGGTGCTGGTGATGGTAGTGCTCGTGGAGGTGGTGGTGGTGGTGTGGTAGTGCTCGTGGTGGTGGTGCTGGTGATGGTAGTGCTCGTGGAGGTGGTGGTGGTGGTGGTGGTGGTGGTGTGGTAGTGCTCGTGGTGGTGGTGGTGGTGTGGTAGTGCTCGTGGTGGTGGTGGTGGTGTGGTAGTGCTCGTGGTGGTGGTGGTGGTGTGGTAGTGCTCGTGGTGGTGGTGGTGGTGTGGTAGTGCTCGTGGTGGTGGTGGTGGTGGTGTGGTAGTGCTCGTGGTGGTGGTGGTGGTGTGGTAGTGCTCGTGGTGGTGGTGGTGGTGTGGTAGTGCTCGTGGTGGTGGTGGTGGTGTGGTAGTGCTCGTGGTGGTGGTGGTGGTGTGGTAGTGCTCGTGGTGGTGGTGCTGGTGGTGGTCACATTCTCCAGCCTGCCGCTGTTCTGCGCTTCACATTGAAGGGGAGAACTCTATCTACAACCTTCCCCCCCCCCTTCCCGCACGCACACGTGCACGTATGCACGCATCCGTCCCCCCCACACACACGTACGTTAGTGTGTGTACCAAGGGTGACAAAATACTTAGAGGAACTAACTGGATGGACAAGTTTATTTAAGAGATGTCAGGAAATACTTCTTCAGCCTAAGAGTGGTCAGGAAGTGGAAAGACCTAGAGTGTGAAGGGATAGAGGCAGAATCCATATCTGGCTTTAAGAATAGGTACGACAGGGGCTCAGGAAGCCAGGAGAGTGTGATCCTAATAGTGACCAGCAGAGAGGCTGGGCCGGGAGCTGTGACTCGACCCCCTTACCATCTTGTGTTGCTGTCTGCCATGATGACACAGTCTACCTTCTTGCACACCTTCATGATGGCGCTACAGTCATACTACCTTCTTGCACACCTTCATGATGGTGCTACAGTCTTACTACCTTCTTGCACACCTTCATGATGGTGCTACAGTCTTACTACCTTCTTGCACACCTTCATGATGGTGCTACAGTCTTACTACCTTCTTGCACACCTTCATGATGGTGCTACAGTCTTACTGTCTTCTTGCACACCTTCATGATGGTGCTACAGTCTTACTACCTTCTTGCACACCTTCATGATGGCGCTACAGTCTTACTGTCTTCTTGCACACCTTCATGATGGCGCTACAGTCATACTACCTTCTTGCACACCTTCATGATGGTGCTACAGTCTTACTACCTTCTTGCACACCTTCATGATGGCGCTACAGTCATGCTACCTTCTTGCACACCTTCATGATGGTGCTACAGTCTTACTACCTTCTTGCACACCTTCATGATGGCGCTACAGTCTTACTGTCTTCTTGCACACCTTCATGATGGCGCTACAGTCTTACTACCTTCTTGCACACCTTCATGATGGCGCTACAGTCTTACTACCTTCTTGCACACCTTCATGATGGTGCTACAGTCTTACTGTCTTCTTGCACACCTTCATGATGGTGCTACAGTCTTACTACCTTCTTGCACACCTTCATGATGGTGCTACAGTCTTACTGTCTTCTTGCACACCTTCATGATGGTGCTACAGTCTTACTGTCTTCTTGCACACCTTCATGATGGCGCTACAGTCTTACTGTCTTCTTGCACACCTTCATGATGGCGCTCCAGTCTTACTGTCTTCTTGCACACCTTCATGATGGTGCTACAGTCTTACTACCTTCTTGCACACCTTCATGATGGCGCTACAGTCATACTACCTTCTTGCACACCTTCATGATGGTGCTACAGTCTTACTGTCTTCTTGCACACCTTCATGATGGTGCTACAGTCTTACTACCTTCTTGCACACCTTCATGATGGCGCTACAGTCTTACTGTCTTCTTGCACACCTTCATGATGGCGCTACAGTCATACTACCTTCTTGCACACCTTCATGATGGTGCTACAGTCTTACTACCTTCTTCCACACCTTCATGATGGCGCTACAGTCATACTACCTTCTTGCACACCTTCATGATGGTGCTACAGTCTTACTACCTTCTTGCACACCTTCATGATGGCGCTACAGTCTTACTGTCTTCTTGCACACCTTCATGATGGCGCTACAGTCTTACTACCTTCTTGCACACCTTCATGATGGCGCTACAGTCTTACTACCTTCTTGCACACCTTCATGATGGTGCTACAGTCTTACTGTCTTCTTGCACACCTTCATGATGGTGCTACAGTCTTACTACCTTCTTGCACACCTTCATGATGGTGCTACAGTCTTACTGTCTTCTTGCACACCTTCATTATGGTGCTACAGTCTTACTGTCTTCTTGCACACCTTCATGATGGCGCTACAGTCTTACTGTCTTCTTGCACACCTTCATGATGGCGCTCCAGTCTTACTGTCTTCTTGCACACCTTCATGATGGTGCTACAGTCTTACTACCTTCTTGCACACCTTCATGATGGCGCTACAGTCATACTACCTTCTTGCACACCTTCATGATGGTGCTACAGTCTTACTGTCTTCTTGCACACCTTCATGATGGTGCTACAGTCTTACTACCTTCTTGCACACATTCATGATGGCGCTACAGTCTTACTGTCTTCTTGCACACCTTCATGATGGCGCTACAGTCATACTACCTTCTTGCACACCTTCATGATGGTGCTACAGTCTTACTACCTTCTTGCACACCTTCATGATGGCGCTACAGTCATACTACCTTCTTGCACACCTTCATGATGGTGCTACAGTCTTACTACCTTCTTGCACACCTTCATGATGGCGCTACAGTCTTACTGTCTTCTTGCACACCTTCATGATGGCGCTACAGTCTTACTACCTTCTTGCACACCTTCATGATGGCGCTACAGTCTTACTACCTTCTTGCACACCTTCATGATGGTGCTACAGTCTTACTGTCTTCTTGCACACCTTCATGATGGTGCTACAGTCTTACTACCTTCTTGCACACCTTCATGATGTTGCTACAGTCTTACTGTCTTCTTGCACACCTTCATGATGGTGCTACAGTCTTACTGTCTTCTTGCACACCTTCATGATGGCGCTACAGTCTTACTGTCTTCTTGCACACCTTCATGATGGCGATCCAGTCTTACTGTCTTCTTGCACACCTTCATGATGGTGCTACAGTCTTACTGTCTTCTTGCACACCTTCATGATGGCGCTACAGTCTTACTGTCTTCTTGCACACCTTCATGATGGTGCTACAGTCTTACTGTCTTCTTGCACACCTTCATGATGGTGCTACAGTCATACTGTCTTCTTGCACACCTTCATGATGGCGCTACAGTCTTACTGTCTTCTTGCACACCTTCATGATGGCGCTACAGTCTTACTGTCTTCTTGCACACCTTCATGATGGTGCTACAGTCTTACTGTCTTCTTGCACACCTTCATGATGGTGCTACAGTCTTACTGTCTTCTTGCACACCTTCATGATGGCGCTACAGTCTTACTGTCTTCTTGCACACCTTCATGATGATGCTACAGTCTTACTGTCTTCTTGCACACCTTCATGATGGCGCTACAGTCTTACTGTCTTCTTGCACACCTTCATGATGGCGCTCCAGTCTTACTGTCTTCTTGCACACCTTCATGATGGCGCTACAGTCTTACTGTCTTCTTGCACACCTTCATGATGGTGCTACAGTCTTACTGTCTTCTTGCACACCTTCATGATGGCGCTACAGTCTTACTGTCTTCTTGCACACCTTCATGATGGTGCTACAGTCTTACTGTCTTCTTGCACACCTTCATGATGGCGCTACAGTCTTACTACCTTCTTGCACACCTTCATGATGGCGCTACAGTCTTACTACCTTCTTGCACACCTTCATGATGGTGCTACAGTCTTACTGTCTTCTTGCACACCTTCATGATGGTGCTACAGTCTTACTACCTTCTTGCACACCTTCATGATGGTGCTACAGTCTTACTGTCTTCTTGCACACCTTCATGATGGTGCTACAGTCTTACTGTCTTCTTGCACACCTTCATGATGGCGCTACAGTCTTACTGTCTTCTTGCACACCTTCATGATGGCGCTCCAGTCTTACTGTCTTCTTGCACACCTTCATGATGGTGCTACAGTCTTACTGTCTTCTTGCACACCTTCATGATGGCGCTACAGTCTTACTGTCTTCTTGCACACCTTCATGATGGTGCTACAGTCTTACTGTCTTCTTGCACACCTTCATGATGGTGCTACAGTCATACTGTCTTCTTGCACATCTTCATGATGGCGCTACAGTCTTACTGTCTTCTTGCACACCTTCATGATGGCGCTACAGTCTTACTGTCTTCTTGCACACCTTCATGATGGTGCTACAGTCTTACTGTCTTCTTGCACACCTTCATGATGGTGCTACAGTCTTACTGTCTTCTTGCACACCTTCATGATGGCGCTACAGTCTTACTGTCTTCTTGCACACCTTCATGATGATGCTACAGTCTTACTGTCTTCTTGCACACCTTCATGATGGCGCTACAGTCTTACTGTCTTCTTGCACACCTTCATGATGGCGCTACAGTCTTACTGTCTTCTTGCACACCTTCATGATGGCGCTCCAGTCTTACTGTCTTCTTGCACACCTTCATGATGGCGCTACAGTCTTACTGTCTTCTTGCACACCTTCATGATGGTGCTACAGTCTTACTGTCTTCTTGCACACCTTCATGATGGCGCTACAGTCTTACTGTCTTCTTGCACACCTTCATGATGGTGCTACAGTCTTACTGTCTTCTTGCACACCTTCATGATGGCGCTACAGTCTTACTACCTTCTTGCACACATTCATGATGGCGCTACAGTCTTACTACCTTCTTGCACACCTTCATGATGGTGCTACAGTCTTACTGTCTTCTTGCACACCTTCATGATGGTGCTACAGTCTTACTACCTTCTTGCACACCTTCATGATGGTGCTACAGTCTTACTGTCTTCTTGCACACCTTCATGATGGTGCTACAGTCTTACTGTCTTCTTGCACACCTTCATGATGGCGCTACAGTCTTACTGTCTTCTTGCACACCTTCATGATGGCGCTCCAGTCTTACTGTCTTCTTGCACACCTTCATGATGGTGCTACAGTCTTACTGTCTTCTTGCACACCTTCATGATGGCGCTACAGTCTTACTGTCTTCTTGCACACCTTCATGATGGTGCTACAGTCTTACTGTCTTCTTGCACACCTTCATGATGGTGCTACAGTCATACTGTCTTCTTGCACACCTTCATGATGGCGCTACAGTCTTACTGTCTTCTTGCACACCTTCATGATGGCGCTACAGTCTTACTGTCTTCTTGCACACCTTCATGATGGTGCTACAGTCTTACTGTCTTCTTGCACACCTTCATGATGGTGCTACAGTCTTACTGTCTTCTTGCACACCTTCATGATGGCGCTACAGTCTTACTGTCTTCTTGCACACCTTCATGATGATGCTACAGTCTTACTGTCTTCTTGCACACCTTCATGATGGCGCTACAGTCTTACTGTCTTCTTGCACACCTTCATGATGGCGCTCCAGTCTTACTGTCTTCTTGCACACCTTCATGATGGCGCTACAGTCTTACTGTCTTCTTGCACACCTTCATGATGGCGCTACAGTCTTACTGTCTTCTTGCACACCTTCATGATGGTGCTACAGTCTTACTGTCTTCTTGCACACCTTCATGATGGTGCTACAGTCTTACTGTCTTCTTGCACACCTTCATGATGGCGCTAGAGTCTTACTGTCTTCTTGCACACCTTCATGATGGTGCTACAGTCTTACTGTCTTCTTGCACACCTTCATGATGGTGCTACAGTCTTACTGTCTTCTTGCACACCTTCATGATGGCGCTACAGTCTTACTGTCTTCTTGCACACCTTCATGATGGTGCTACAGTCTTACTGTCTTCTTGCACACCTTCATGATGGCGCTACAGTCTTACTGTCTTCTTGCACACCTTCATGATGGTGCTACAGTCTTACTGTCTTCTTGCACACCTTCATGATGGTGCTACAGTCTTACTGTCTTCTTGCACACCTTTATGATGGCGCTACAGTCTTACTGTCTTCTTGCACACCTTCATGATGGTGCTACAGTCTTACTGTCTTCTTGCACACCTTCATGATGGCGCTACAGTCTTACTGTCTTCTTGCACACCTTCATGATGGTGCTACAGTCTTACTGTCTTCTTGCACACCTTTATGATGGCGCTACAGTCTTACTGTCTTCTTGCACACCTTCATGATGGTGCTACAGTCTTACTGTCTTCTTGCACACCTTATGATGGCGCTACAGTCTTACTGTCTTCTTGCACACCTTCATGATGGTGCTACAGTCTTACTGTCTTCTTGCACACCTTCATGATGGCGCTACAGTCTTACTGTCTTCTTGCACACCTTCATGATGGTGCTACAGTCTTACTGTCTTCTTGCACACCTTCATGATGGCGCTACAGTCTTACTGTCTTCTTGCACACCTTCATGATGGCGCTCCAGTCTTACTGTCTTCTTGCACACCTTCATGATGGTGCTACAGTCTTACTGTCTTCTTGCACACCTTCATGATGGCGCTACAGTCTTACTGTCTTCTTGCACACCTTCATGATGGTGCTACAGTCTTACTGTCTTCTTGCACACCTTCATGATGGTGCTACAGTCATACTGTCTTCTTGCACACCTTCATGATGGCGCTACAGTCTTACTGTCTTCTTGCACACCTTCATGATGGCGCTACAGTCTTACTGTCTTCTTGCACACCTTCATGATGGTGCTACAGTCTTACTGTCTTCTTGCACACCTTCATGATGGTGCTACAGTCTTACTGTCTTCTTGCACACCTTCATGATGGCGCTACAGTCTTACTGTCTTCTTGCACACCTTCATGATGATGCTACAGTCTTACTGTCTTCTTGCACACCTTCATGATGGCGCTACAGTCTTACTGTCTTCTTGCACACCTTCATGATGGCGCTCCAGTCTTACTGTCTTCTTGCACACCTTCATGATGGCGCTACAGTCTTACTGTCTTCTTGCACACCTTCATGATGGCGCTACAGTCTTACTGTCTTCTTGCACACCTTCATGATGGTGCTACAGTCTTACTGTCTTCTTGCACACCTTCATGATGGTGCTACAGTCTTACTGTCTTCTTGCACACCTTCATGATGGCGCTACAGTCTTACTGTCTTCTTGCACACCTTCATGATGGTGCTACAGTCTTACTGTCTTCTTGCACACCTTTATGATGGTGCTACAGTCTTACTGTCTTCTTGCACACCTTTATGATGGCGCTAGTCTTACTGTCTTCTTGCACACCTTCATGATGGCGCTACAGTCTTACTGTCTTCTTGCACACCTTCATGATGGCGCTACAGTCTTACTGTCTTCTTGCACACCTTCATGATGGTGCTACAGTCTTACTGTCTTCTTGCACACCTTCATGATGGTGCTACAGTCTTACTGTCTTCTTGCACACCTTTATGATGGCGCTACAGTCTTACTGTCTTCTTGCACACCTTCATGATGGTGCTACAGTCTTACTGTCTTCTTGCACACCTTCATGATGGCGCTACAGTCTTACTGTCTTCTTGCACACCTTCATGATGGTGCTACAGTCTTACTGTCTTCTTGCACACCTTTATGATGGCGCTACAGTCTTACTGTCTTCTTGCACACCTTCATGATGGTGCTACAGTCTTACTGTCTTCTTGCACACCTTTATGATGGCGCTACAGTCTTACTGTCTTCTTGCACACCTTCATGATGGTGCTACAGTGTTACTGTCTTCTTGCACACCTTTATGATGGCGCTAGTCTTACTGTCTTCTTGCACACCTTCATGATGGTGCTACAGTCTTACTGTCTTCTTGCACACCTTCATGATGGCGCTACAGTCTTACTGTCTTCTTGCACACCTTCATGATGGTGCTACAGTCTTACTGTCTTCTTGCACACCTTCATGATGGTGCTACAGTCTTACTGTCTTCTTGCACACCTTCATGATGGCGCTACAGTCTTACTTCCCTCTTACACTTTAAGATGATATGGCTTTAGGGAAATCTTGGCCATAATAGCCGACAGTCTTTTGCAGCTGTGATCAACAGTGTTGAGTGGGGAACCCGAACCCCCCCCCCCTCTCTCTCTCTCTCTCTCTCTCTCTGGTAAATTGCGCAGTGTTTCTCGTAAGCTCTCGTCATTCTTCCGTGTATTTATTGATGTTATTGTCACTCCTCTGTCCCTTGCTTTCTTCCTTCCTTGCGTCCTTCCTCTTTATTATATTATTGATGCTACAGAGAATCGACAACCTGATGAATAAGACATGTGCAGCACCTGGGTATCTTTATTGATGATACACTACGCCATTGTAACAGGCTTCTTCTGTTGAATACTGGCGAATAACAACGCTGTAGACGGTAGAAGAAACAATGTTGAGGTGATCAGTCCCTCAGCCTTGTTAGATGGTCAATCCCTCAGCCTTGTTAGATGGTCAGTCCCTCAGCCTTGATAGATGGTCAGTCCCTCAGCCTTGTTAGATGATCAGTCCCTCAGCCTTGTTAGATGGTCAGTCCCTCAGTCTTGATAGATGGTCAGTCCCTCAGCCTTGATAGATGGTCAGTCCCTCAGCCTTGATAGATGGTCAGTCCCTCAGCCTTGTTAGATGATCAGTCCCTCAGTCTTGATAGATGGTCAGTCCCTCAGCCTTGATAGATGGTCAGTCCCTCAGCCTTGATAGATGGTCAGTCCCTCAGCCTTGATAGATGGTCAGTCCCTCAGCCTTGATAGATAGCCCCTCAGAGTTGATATAAGATGGTCTGTCGTTCAGCCTTAGGGACCGAGAGACTGATCTCCTGGAAGTCCTTTCTTCTGCTGTCTGCAGTGTTTGAGTCACCTGTAATCGACTGAAGAAGTAAGTCTCCTGCGCAGGAGAAACGCTCCGACAGTGATTCCTCGGTGTTGTACAAGTGTCTTGTTTATCATCCTTGTGTATGTTCGCTTGGTTTCTTACGTAATGGCGTTTATCTCCTGTGTTTCTTAACATTTTAATTTTTGTTTCCTCCATCCCATTAACCCTTTATTTTGCCGTTATTGTTGTGCTTTCGTCTCCTCTCCATCTTCCTCTTGCTGTAGTTCCCATCTCACTCTATTCTGCGGTTATTATTGATTCTAATTCCATTCCACCTGTTGATGTAGGTCAACTGTCCCGTTCCATCCCATCTCTCTTTTTTATCTTAATGTTGCTACATTATGCAGTTCCATGCCTTTATTCTGCTGTTAGTGTAGTTCCTATCCTCTTTCATTTTTACTTGCCTGTTAGTTTTTTCGAGGGGGCAGCAGTAACAGCTTGGTCGATCAGGTCTTGATCCTCCATGAGGCCTGGCCTTGCATCGAGTCGCAGAAGCTTTGACCTGAGGAAACATCCTTCAGGTATCCTTCAGATATTCCTCAGGTATTCTCCAGGTATCCTTTAGGTATTCTTCAGGTATACTTCATATATTCTTGAAGTATCCTCCAGGTATCCTTCTGATATTCTTGAGGTATCCGTCAGGTATCCTCAGATACTCTTCAAGTATTCAGATATCCTCCAAGTATCCTTCAGGTATCCTCCAGGTATCCCGTTTTATCCCACCCCCGTTCAGTCTACCTTGTCGTTAGTGTCGTGCCCCTCCATTTCATGCAACTGTGTATCATACTCTCAGCGTGGTTTTCAATCAGTCTCGAGGCAGTAATGGCGGTGCATGCCAATGGGGCATTGTAAGAAAATGGCGTGATCAGAGAGGCCAATAATTGAAGTGATCTGCATAAGCTTTGATCACCATCAGCTTGAACGGGAAAAGTTCCTAGGAAGACTTTAAGGAGGTTGAGAGGCTGGTTAGAGTAACCTGGCGCAGGAAGACCAGGGGGAAGCAGGAAAATGAACGGAAGAATGGTGGAGATTTTGCAAGTATGCCCTGAAAGGCTGGAGTAAGTGAATGTCGCGTCATTCTTTAAGTGTACTAGGTACCTGCACTCATCCTGAGTGAACATATGGTCATTATGTACCGAAGGGGAGTGTACTAGGTACTTCTACTCATCCTGAGTGAACATATGGTCATTATGTACCGAAGGGGAGTGTACTAGGTACTTCTACTCATCCTGAGTGAACATATGGTCATTATGTACCGAAGGGGAGTGTACTAGGTACCTCTACTCATCCTGAGTGAGCATATGGTCATTATGTACCGAAGGGGAGTGTACTAGGTACCTCTACTCATCCTGAGTGAACATATGGTCATTATGTACCGAAGGGGAGTGTACTAGGTACCTCTACTCATCCTGAGTGAACATATGGTCATTATGTACCGAGGGAGAGTGTACTAGGTACCTCTACTCATCCTGAGTGAACATATGGTCATTATGTACCGAGGGAGAGTGTACTAGGTACCTCTACTCATCCTGAGTGAACATATGGTCATTATGTACCGAGGGAGAGTGTACTAGGTACCTCTACTCATCCTGAGTGAACATATGGTCATTATGTACCGAGGGAGAGTGTACTAGGTACCTCTACTCATCCTGAGTGAACATATGGTCATTATGTACCGAGGGAGAGTGTACTAGGTACCTCTACTCATCCTGAGTGAACATATGGTCATTATGTACCGAGGGAGAGTGTACTAGGTACCTCTACTCATCCTGAGTGAACATATGGTCATTATGTACCGAGGGAGAGTGTACTAGGTACCTGCACTCATCCTGAGTGAACATATGGTCATTATGTACCGAAGGGGAGTGTACTAGGTACTTCTACTCATCCTGAGTGAACATATGGTCATTATGTACCGAAGGGGAGTGTACTAGGTACTTCTACTCATCCTGAGTGAACATATGGTCATTATGTACCGAAGGGGAGTGTACTAGGTACCTCTACTCATCCTGAGTGAGCATATGGTCATTATGTACCGAAGGGGAGTGTACTAGGTACCTCTACTCATCCTGAGTGAACATATGGTCATTATGTACCGAAGGGGAGTGTACTAGGTACCTCTACTCATCCTGAGTGAACATATGGTCATTATGTACCGAGGGAGAGTGTACTAGGTACCTCTACTCATCCTGAGTGAACATATGGTCATTATGTACCGAGGGAGAGTGTACTAGGTACCTCTACTCATCCTGAGTGAACATATGGTCATTATGTACCGAGGGAGAGTGTACTAGGTACCTCTACTCATCCTGAGTGAACATATGGTCATTATGTACCGAGGGAGAGTGTACTAGGTACCTCTACTCATCCTGAGTGAACATATGGTCATTATGTACCGAGGGAGAGTGTACTAGGTACCTCTACTCATCCTGAGTGAACATATGGTCATTATGTACCGAGGGAGAGTGTACTAGGTACCTCTACTCATCCTGAGTGAACATATGGTCATTATGTACCGAGGGAGAGTGTACTAGGTACCTCTACTCATCCTGAGTGAACATATGGTCATTATGTACCGAGGGAGAGTGTACTAGGTACCTCTACTCATCCTGAGTGAACATATGGTCATTATGTACCGAGGGAGAGTGTACTAGGTACCTCTACTCAACCTGAGTGAACATATGGTCATTATGTACCGAGGGAGAGTGTACTAGGTACCTCTACTCAACCTGAGTGAACATATGGTCATTATGTACCGAGGGAGAGTGTACTAGGTACTTCTACTCATCCTGAGTGAACATATGGTCATTATGTACCGAAGGGGAGTGTACTAGGTACCTCTACTCATCCTGAGTGAACATATGGTCATTATGTACCGAGGGAGAGTGTACTAGGTACCTCTACTCATCCTGAGTGAACATATGGTCATTATGTACCGAGGGAGAGTGTACTAGGTACCTCTACTCATCCTGAGTGAACATATGGTCATTATGTACCGAGGGAGAGTGTACTAGGTACCTCTACTCATCCTGAGTGAACATATGGTCATTATGTACCGAGGGAGAGTGTACTAGGTACCTCTACTCATACTGTCATTTTGAAGACTCGCGTATTTTTTTTTTTTTAATATTTAGACAGTTACAAGGTTTCTAAAATGTCTAGAAGTATTACTTGGAGGATATTACGGGGGTCAGCGCCCCCGCGGCTCGGTCCATGACAAGGCCCCGCCGGTCCGTGGTTAGTGGTATTAATTCTGTAATATTACTGTCCTTGTTAGGCATCTGTATTGTACTTGATGTTACTGTCCTTGTTAGGCATCTGTATTGTACTTGATATTACTGTCCTTGTTAGGCATCTGTATTGTACTTGATATTACTGTCCTTGTTAGACATCTGTATTGTACTTGATATTACTGTCCTTGTTAGACATCTGTATTGTACTTGATATTACTGTCCTTGTTAGGCATCTGTATTGTACTTGATATTACTGTCCTTGTTAGGCATCTGTATTGTACTTGATATTACTGTCCTTGTTAGACATCTGTATTGTACTTGATATTACTGTCCTTGTTAGGCATCTGTATTGTACTTGATATTACTGTCCTTGTTAGGCATCTGTATTGTACTTGGTATTACTGTCCTTGTTAGGCATCTGTATTGTACTTGATATTACTGTCCTTGTTAGGCATCTGTATTGTACTTGATATTACTGTCCTTGTTAGGCATCTGTATTGTACTTGATATTACTGTCCTTGTTAGGCATCTGTATTGTACTTGATATTACTGTCCTTGTTAGGCATCTGTATTGTACTTGATATTACTGTCCTTGTTAGGCATCTGTATTGTACTTGATATTACTGTCCTTGTTAGGCATCTGTTTGTATGATAATGGTCTCTATACATGTGTGTGGAAAGACATAAAGAGAGTCACATTACCGGCCAGGAGATTCTGCTTAAAACGACGTTTCGCCTCGTCATGGACCTTTGTCACACGACGGTTCATGACGGACCAAAACGTCGTCATAAGATCGCTCTCCTAACTGCAAGTCTTTGGCAAATTGCTCCAGCTACGGTATTGTAACTTTTTTTATTCTTTAGGCTTGATGGTGGACTGGCGTAGGCGTCATCTGGTGGTCGGATGGCGACGTGCTGTTGTAAGAGTTACGACGCCAACTGACGTACGACTACCCTAACTACTTTGTAAACAGAAATGTGTAAAAATATTCTAATTAGCCCCACGATCCCAATAGCTTATTTAAATCCAGTAGAATCATAATAGTGGTAGTAGTAGCAATAATAATAATAATAATAATAATAATAATAATAATAATATGATGCTCACAGAACTGAGTAATTGGAGAGAGACGTACGTCGTTGCCTGTGGCGGTGGTGGTGGTGATGATGGTGCTCGTGGTGGTGGTACTCGTGGTGGTGGTGATGGTGCTCGTGGTGGTGGTGGTGATGGTACTCGTGGTGATGGTGCTCGTGGTGGTGGTGATGGTGCTCGTGGTGGTGGTGATGGTACTCGTGGTGGTGGTGATGGTACTCGTGGTGGTGGTGATGGTGCTCGTGGTGGTGGTGATGGTACTCGTGGTGGTGTGGTGGCGATGTTGCTTGTGGTGGTGGTAGTGAGGCTGGTATTGGTTATAATGCTACAATAACTCCCTGGGGATTGTTGACACATTGTTGCTTCAATTAGCAACTCTGTCGGCCTCTAATACCAACAAGGACACTAATAACTATGCCAGCGAGGACACTGGTAACCATACCATCGAGGACGCTGATAACCATACCAGCGAGGACACTGGTAACCATACCAGCGAGGACGCTGATAACCATACCAGCGAGGACACTGGTAACCATACCAGCGAGGACACTGGTAACTATGCCATCGAGGACACTGGTAACCATACCATCGAGGACACTGGTAACCATACCAGCGAGGACACTGGTAACCATACCAGCGAGGACGCTGATAACCATACCAGCGAGGACACTGGTAACTATGCCATCGAGGACACTGGTAACCATACCATCGAGGACACTGGTAACCATACCAGCGAGGACACTGGTAACCATACCAGCGAGGACACTGATAACCATACCAGCGAGGACACTGGTAACTATACCAGGAGGACACTGGTAACCATACCAGCGAGGACACTGATAACCATACCAGGAGGACACTGGTAACCATACCAGGAGGACACTGGTAACTATACCAGCGAGCACACTGGTAACCATACCAGCGAGGACACTGGTAACCATACCAGCGAGGACACTGGTAACCATACCATCGAAGACACTGGTAACCATACCATCAAGGACACTGGTAAACAGTCGTGGTGAAGGTATCCAGGAAACAAGTGACAGGTAATGACACAGGAAGTGTATAAGAGGTAGTAGCTGTAGTGTGGTTCCTGCAGAGAGGGAGAGATGCTTGCGTCATCTTGACGAAGGCAGAGATTTTCGAGAGAACTTCCTTAACCTTTGTAAATGGTCCAAGTGGGACCGAAACGTCGTCGTAAGCGGGTTATTTGTGTATTGTTCCAGTCACGGTATTGTGGCTTTTTGGTCTTCCAACCACGATCCTGGTGGACCGTGGTAGTGATGAGACGTTGTGATGGTGGTGGTGGGGAGGGAGGAGACTTGCGGTGGGGAGGGAGGAGTTTCTTGTGGTGGGAAGGGGAGGTGCTCTGGTTGGGGAGGTGTGTAAGGGAGGAGACTTGTGGTGGGGACAGGAGAGACTTGTGAAGGAGAGATGCTGTGGTGGGGAGGAGAGTTGGTCTGGTGGGGGAGGTGCGAGGGGGAGATTGTTGTGATGGGGAGAGAAGAGACTGTTGTAATAAAGTTGGTAGAATTACCGACAATATGTAAAGTAAAAGGACACAAGTGCAACTAATGTGACATTTTATTGTGGCAACGTTTCGCTCTCCAGGAGCTTTATCAAGCCATTACAAACAATACATGGACACATATTGTATTACTACTACTACTACTACTACGACTAGTATTGCACCTCACTCTGAGCCTTTATATACCCTCTGTGTCCATGTATTGTTTGTAACGGCTTGATAAAGTTCCTGGAGAGCGAAACGTTGCCACAATAAAATGTCACATTAGTTGCACTTGTGTCCTTTTACTTTACAAGAGACTGTTGTGGTGGTGGAGAGGAGAGATGCTGTGGTGGAGGAGACATAGTGTGGTGGGGGAGGTGTGAGGGAGGAGACTGTTGTGGTGGTGAGGAGGAGAGATGCTGTGGTGGAGGAGGGAGGGGACAGCCTCCCAGATGGTGGAGTCATCAGACATGAACATTTATGCAGATACGGTCAATGTCAACATAGAAGCGTGATGGGAATAATACTCTCAGCGTCCCTTCATCCTCTCACACTCCGAATTATTCGGGTCGCCCACATTCTACCTTCGTGGGGGCCCTCGTGGAACCTCTGGGGAGCGGTGGCCCCCTACCCCTGCCTGGCCACTCGCCAAGCAGGATTCGCAATTATGTAAATCGAAGCATTTGCAACAAGTGCGTGCGAAAGGGAGATCAGAGACTTTTTGGTAATGATACAAAATGGGCAGTGAAGATGATTGTTGCAATGACTGTGTGTACTGCTTGGCCGTGTGGATGAGGCACGAAGACTTGGTCATTTCATAACTGTGGTCACTATTGTGACCTGTTGCTCTGCTATGTGGATGAGGCACGAAGACTTGGTCATTTCATAACTGTGGTCACTATTGTGACCTGTTGCTCTGCTATGTGGATGAGGCACGAAGACTTGGTCATTTCATAACTGTGGTCACTGTTGTGACCTGTTGCTCTGCTATGTGGATGAGGCACGAAGACTTGGTCATTTCATAACTGTGGTCACTGTTGTGACCTACACCGAGTGGGTAACTTAGGCAAAACTTCCATTCGTGATTTGGCAGAAATTATTCTGTCAACCTCCCTATATCTCTGACAACCTTCCCATTACCCTGGAAACCTTCCCGCGGAACTGATAACCTCCCCACTCCCCTGACAACCTCCCGACTCTCCTGACAACCTCCCGACTCTTCTGACAACCTCCCGACTCTCCTGACAACCTCCCTACTCCCCTAACAACCTCCCTACATCCCTAACACCCTCCCAACTCCCCTGACAACCTCCTCTCAACCCTGACAACCTCCCCTCAACCCTGACAACCTCCCCCCAACCCTGACAGCCTTTCCCTCAACCATGACAACCTCCCCCTCAACCCTGACAACCTCCCACTCAATCCTGACTATCTCCCCACGCTCATGCCAATATCCCCAAACACCTGTCAACCTTCCTCAGTTGGTTACTGGGAGCTCAAGATTCCTGACCTCTCTCTTGGCATTTACTGTAACTGTACTCACCAATTTGTATTTGCTGGGGTCGAGGCATGGTTCCCAGTCTTGTAAAGTATAAGCTGGCGTTAATGATGATTCCCGTTCTGGATATCTTTTCTGTGTTTGTGTAGTCAGGGCATTGTGACTTGTGGCGTGTTGTTCCAATCAGGGTATTGTGGCTTCTGGTGTGTTCCAGCCAAGGTATTGTGACTTGTGGTTTGTTGTTCCAGTCAGGGTATTGTGACTTGTGGTTTGTTGTTCCAGTCAGGGTATTGTGACTTGCTTTGTGTTGTTCCAGTCAGGGTATTGTGACTTGTGGTTTGTTGTTCCAGTCAGGGTATTGTGACTTGTGGTGTGTTGTTCCAGTCAGGGTATTGTGACTTGTGGTGTGTTGTTCCAGTCAGGGTATTGTGACTTGCTTTGTGTTGTTCCAGTCAGGGTATTGTGACTTGTGGTGTGTTGTTCCAGTCAGTGTATTGTGACTTGTGGTTTGTTGTTCCAGTCAGGGTATTGTGACTTGTGGTTTGTTGTTCCAGTCAGGGTATTGTGACTTGTGGTGTGTTGTTCCAGTCAGGGTATTGTGACTTGTGGTTTGTTGTTCCAGTCAGGGTATTGTGACTTGTGGTTTGTTGTTCCAGTCAGGGTATTGTGACTTGTGGTTTGTTGTTCCAGTCAGGGTATTGTGACTTGTGGTTTGTTGTTCCAGTCAGGGTATTGACTTTTGGTGTGTTGTTCCAGTCAGGGTATTGTGACTTGCTTTGTGTTGTTCCAGTCAGGGTATTGACTTGTGGTGTGTTGTTCCAGTCAGTGTATTGTGACTTGTGGTTTGTTGTTCCAGTCAGGGTATTGTGACTTGTGGTTTGTTGTTCCAGTCAGGGTATTGTGACTTGTGGTTTGTTGTTCCAGTCAGGGTATTGTGACTTGTGGTTTGTTGTTCCAGTCAGGGTATTGTGACTTGTGGTTTGTTGTTCCAGTCAGTGTATTGTGACTTGTGGTTTGTTGTTCCAGTCAGGGTATTGTGACTTGCTTTGTGTTGTTCCAGTCAGGGTATTGACTTTTGGTGTGTTGTTCCAGTCAGGGTATTGTGACTTGCTTTGTGTTGTTCCAGTCAGGGTATTGACTTGTGGTGTGTTGTTCCAGTCAGGGTATTGTGACTTGTGGTGTGTTGTTCCAGTCAGGGTATTGTGGCTTGTGGTGTGTTGTTCCAGTCAGGGTATTGTGACTTGTGGTGTGTTGTTCCAGTCAGGGTATTGACTTGTGGTGTGTTGTTCCAGTCAGGGTATTGTGACTTGTGGTGTGTTGTTCCAGTCAGGGTATTGTGACTTGTGGTGTGTTGTTCCAGTCAGGGTATTGTGACTTGTGGTGTGTTGTTCCAGTCAGGGTATTGTGACTTGTGGTATGTTGTTCCAGTCAGGGTATTGTGACTTGTGGTGTGTTGTTCTAGTCAGGGTATTGTGGCTTGTGGTGTGTTGTTCCAGTTAGGGTATTGTGACTTGTGGTATGTTGTTCCAGTCAGGGTATTGTGGCATGTGGTGTGTTGTTCCAGTCAGGGTATTGTGACTTGTGATGTGTTGTTCCAGTCAGGGTATTGTGACTTGTGGTGTGTTGTTCCAGTCAGGGTATTGTGACTTGTGGTGTGTTGTTCCAGTCAGGGTATTGTGACTTGTGGTGTGTTGTTCCAGTCAGGGTATTGTGACTTGTGGTGTGTTGTTCCAGTCAGGGTATTGTGACTTGTGGGATTAGTCTCATGACCGACACTTACCACGGTGTTACCGATGCAACACCAGTAACACCTCCTAGTGTGTTGTTATACTAGTCACATGGTAACATCTACTAGTGTGTTATCACACTTGGTAACACCTAGTGTGTTATTGTCACACTCGTGTTGCATTTGTCACAGATTAGTGTGTAGCGTAGGGTGTGCATGCTGGTAGTTGCGGTGGTGAGGTTGAAAATTGTGGTGATGTTCGTAATGGTTGTATTGACCTAGTTGTCTGCAAGGGTCGAATTATAGCTCCTGGTCCGGCGTAGGACCTCTGACTGGTGGAGACTTTATAATGGGTGAGAGACAGGGAGAAAATGTTGAGTGTACTGCAAAGGTTACTTTAAATTGACATTTAAAGAAGTGTTGGTCGCCTGACAGCTACACTGACGTGTGTGTGTGTGTGTGTGTGTGTGTGTGTGTGTGTGTGTGTGTTTACAAGTATAGGAAGATGGAAGGTTAAAAAACATTGACTAATACACCAGGACCATCATAACAACAACATGAATAACCAGGACAAACAAGAACATTAATTAAGATACACAGGTGACGCTTATGACAGTCTCATCACCACCACTACTACCACCATTCCCACCACTTTACAAATACCACTACCACCACTACCAGTACTACCACAACAAATATCCTGGTTACGTCATGGGTAGCGAGAACACCGGTAGTTTCCGGGTTATGCTTTATGTATCTTGGATTTCACTGTAGTTCCCCCTGAGAGTGCCTGGCACTCTGGTACTTCTCCTTTATTTTTGTGGCCTCTCAGTGTCTCTGGCACTCTGGCATCCTGTTTTTGAGTGCCTCGTGAGTGCTCATGGCACTCTGACACCCATAGTTTGTAACAGATGAATCTCTTAGTCCTTGTAAAAATAATGTTATTGAAATGTAGATGGAATAAGAGAGAGGGTGAGAGAGAGTAAGAGAGAGAGGGAGAGAGTAAGAGAGAGAGAGAGTAGGAGAGAGAGGGAGAGTGAGTGAGTGAGGTGACAGGAAACTTTTATTGGGACTACATTTCACTCTGTGTAGAGCTTTATCAAGTTAGAAAATTCTCTACACACAGATATTGGGAGTGGTAATGAGCCAGTCGTGTACATGATAGCAGGGGGGTAGTAATGACCCAGTCGTGTACATGATAGCAGGGGGGTAGTAATGACCCAGTCGTGTACATGATAGCAGGGGGGGTAGTAATGACCCAGTCGTGTACATGATAGCAGGGGGGTAGTAATGACCCTGTCGTGTACATGATAGCAGGGGGGGTAGTAATGAGCCAGTCGTGTACATGATAGCAGGGGGGTAGTAATGAGCCAGTCGTGTACATGATAGCAGGGGGGGTAGTAATGACCCAGTCGTGTACATGATAGCAGGGGGGTAGTAATGACCCAGTCGTGTACATGATAGCAGGGGGGTAGTAATGACCCAGTCGTGTACATGATAGCAGTCGTGTACATGATAGGGGGGGTAGTAATGACCCAGTCGTGTACATGATAGCAGGGGGGTAGTAATGACCCAGTCGTGTACATGATAGCAGGGGGGTAGTAATGAGCCAGTCGTGTACATGATAGCAGGGGGGGTAGTAATGACCCAGTCGTGTACATGATAGCAGGGGGGTAGTAATGACCCAGTCGTGGACATGATAGCAGGGGGGGTAGTAATGACCCAGTCGTGTACATGATAGCAGGGGGGTAGTAATGACCCTGTCGTGTACATGATAGCAGGGGGGTAGTAATGACCCAGTCGTGTACATGATAGCAGGGGGGTAGTAATGACCCAGTCGTGTACATGATAGCAGGGGGGGTAGTAATGAGCCAGTCGTGTACATGATAGCAGGGGGGGTAGTAATGAGCCAGTCGTGTACATGATAGCAGGGGGGTAGTAATGACCCAGTCGTGTACATGATAGCAGGGGGGGTAGTAATGACCCTGTCGTGTACGTAATGATAGCCCAGTCGTGTACATGATAGCAGGGGGGGTAGTAATGAGCCAGTCGTGTACATGATAGCAGGGGGGTAGTAATGACCCAGTCGTGTACATGATAGCAGGGGGGGTAGTAATGACCCAGTCGTACATGATACATGATAGCATGATAGGGGGGGTAGTAATGACCCAGTCGTGTACATGATAGCAGGGGGGGGTAGTAATGACCCAGTCGTGTACATGATAGCAGGGGGGGGTAGTAATGACCCAGTCGTGTACATGATAGCAGGGGGGTAGTAATGACCCAGTCGTGTACATGATAGCAGGGGGGGTAGTAATGAGCCAGTCGTGTACATGATAGCAGGGGGGGTAGTAATGACCCAGTCGTGTACATGATAGCAGGGGGGTAGTAATGACCCAGTCGTGTACATGATAGCAGGGGGGGTAGTAATGACCCAGTCGTGTACATGATAGCAGGGGGGGGTAGTAATGAGTCAGTCGTGTACATGATAGCAAGGGGGGTAGTAATGACCCTGTCGTGTACATTATAGCAGGGGGGGTAGTAATGACCCAGTCGTGTACATGATAGCAAGGGGGGTAGTAATGACCCAGTCGTGTACATGATAGCAGGGGGGGTAGTAATGACCCAGTCGTGTACATGATAGCAGGGGGGGTAGTAATGACCCGTGTACATGATAGCAGGGGGGGTAGTAATGACCCAGTCGTGTACATGATAGCATGGGGGGTAGTAATGACCCTGTCGTGTACATGATAGCATGGGGGGTAGTAATGACCCAGTCGTGTACATGATAGCAGGGGGGGTAGTAATGACCCAGTCGTGTACATGATAGCAGGGGGGGTAGTAATGACCCAGTCGTGTACATGATAGCAGGGGGGGTAGTAATGACCCAGTCGTGTACATGATAGCAGGGGGGGTAGTAATGACCCAGTCGTGTACATGATAGCAGGGGGGGTAGTAATGACCCAGTCGTGTACATGATAGCAGGGGGGGTAGTAATGACCCAGTCGTGTACATGATAGCAGCAGGGGGGGTAGTAATGACCCAGTCGTGTACATGATAGCAGGGGGGGTAGTAATGACCCAGTCGTGTACATGATAGCAGGGGGGGTAGTAATGACCCAGTCGTGTACATGATAGCAGGGGGGGTAGTAATGACCCAGTCGTGTACATGATAGCAGGGGGGGTAGTAATGACCCAGTCGTGTACATGATAGCAGGGGGGGTAGTAATGACCCAGTCGTGTACATGATAGCAGGGGGGGTAGTAATGACACTGTCGTGTACATGATAGCAGGGGGGGTAGTAATGACCCAGTCGTGTACATGATAGCAGGGGGGGTAGTAATGACCCAGTCGTGTACATGATAGCAGGGGGGGTAGTAATGACCCAGTCGTGTACATGATAGCAGGGGGGGGTAGTAATGACCCAGTCGTGTACATGATAGCAGGGGGGGGTAGTAATGACCCAGTCGTGTACATGATAGCAGGGGGGGTAGTAATGACCCAGTCGTGTACATGATAGCAGGGGGGGTAGTAATGACCCAGTCGTGTACATGATAGCAAGGGGGGTAGTAATGACCCAGTCGTGTACATGATAGCAGGGGGGTAGTAATGACCCAGTCGTGTACATGATAGCAAGGGGGGTAGTAATGACCCAGTCGTGTACATGATAGCAGGGGGGGGTAGTAATTAGCCAGTCGTGTACATGATAGCAGGGGGGTAGTAATGACCCAGGCGTGTACATGCTAGCAGGGGGGGTAGTACTGACCCAGTCGTGTACATGATAGCAGGGGGGTAGTAATGACCCAGTCGTGTACATGATAGCAGGGGGGTAGTAATGACCCAGTCGTGTGTACATGATAGTCGTGTACATGATAGCAGGGGGGTAGTAATGACCCAGTCGTGTACATGATAGCAGGGGGGGGTAGTAATGAGCCCAGTCGTGTACATGATAGCAGGGGGGTAGTAATGACCCAGTCGTGTACATGATAGCAGGGGGGGGAGTAATGAGCCAGTCGTGTACATGATAGCAGGGGGGGTAGTAATGACCCAGTCGTGTACATGATAGCAGGGGGGGTAGTAATGACCCAGTCGTGTACATGATAGCAGGGGGGGTAGTAATGACCCAGTCGTGTACATGATAGCAGGGGGGTAGTAATGAGGGGGGGTAGTAATGACCCAGTCGTGTACATGATAGCAGGGGGGGTAGTAATGACCCAGTCGTGTACATGATAGCAGGGGGGGTAGTAATGAGCCAGTCGTGTACATGATAGCAGGGGGGGTAGTAATGAGCCAGTCGTGTACATGATAGCAGGGGGGGTAGTAATGAGCCAGTCGTGTACATGATAGCAGGGGGGGTAGTAATGACCCAGTCGTGTACATGATAGCAGTCGTGTACATGATAGCAGGGGGGGTAGTAATGACCCAGTCGTGTACATGATAGCAGGGGGGGTAGTAATGAGCCAGTCGTGTACATGAGAGCAGGTGGGGTAGTAATGAGCCAGTCGTGTACATGATAGCAGGGGGGGTAGTAATGACCCAGTCGTGTACATGATAGCAGGGGGGGTAGTAATGAGCCAGTCGTGTACATGATAGCAGGGGGGTAGTAATGACCCAGTCGTGTACATGATAGCAGGGGGGGTAGTAATGACCCAGTCGTGTACATGATAGCAGGGGGGGTAGTAATGACCCAGTCGTGTACATGATAGCAGGGGGGGTAGTAATGACCCAGTCGTGTACATGATAGCAGGGGGGGTAGTAATGACCCAGTCGTGTACATGATAGTACATGATAGCAGGGGGGGTAGTAATGACCCAGTCGTGTACATGATAGCAGGGGGGGTAGTAATGAGCCAGTCGTGTACATGATAGCAGGGGGGGTAGTAATGACCCAGTCGTGTACATGATAGCAGGGGGGGTAGTAATGACCCAGTCGTGTACATGATAGCAGGGGGGGTAGTAATGAGCCAGTCGTGTACATGATAGCAGGGGGGGTAGTAATGACCCAGTCGTGTACATGCTAGCAGGTGGGGTAGTAATGAGCCAGTCGTGTACATGATAGCAGGGGGGGTAGTAATGACCCAGTCGTGTACATGATAGCAGGGGGGGTAGTAATGACCCAGTCGTGTACATGATAGCAGGGGGGGTAGTAATGACCCAGTCGTGTACATGATAGCAGGGGGGGTAGTAATGACCCAGTCGTGTACATGATAGCAGGGGGGGTAGTAATGAGCCAGTCGTGTACATGATAGCAGGGGGGGTAGTAATGAGCCACTCGTGTACAAGATAGCAGCAGGGGGGGTAGTAATGAGCCAGTCGTGTACATGATAGCAGGGGGGTAGTAATGACCCAGTCGGGTACATGATAGCAGGTGGGGTAGTAATGAGCCAGTCGTGTACATGATAGCAGGGGGGGTAGTAATGACCCAGTCGTGTACATGATAGCAGGGGGGGTAGTAATGAGCCAGTCGTGTACATGATAGCAGGGGGGGTAGTAATGACCCAGTCATGCACATGATAGCAGGGGGGGGTAGTAATGACCCAGTCGTGCACATGATAGCAGGGGGGGGAGTAATGAGCCAGTCGTGTACATGATAGCAAGGGGGGTAGTAATGACCCAGTCGTGTACATGATAGCAGGGGGGGTAGTAATGAGCCAGTCGTGTACATGATAGCAGGGGGGGTAGTAATGAGTCGTGTACCAGTCGTGTACATGATAGCAGGGGGGGTAGTAATGAGCCAGTCGTGTACATGATAGCAAGGGGAGTAGTAATGAGCCAGTCGTGTACATGATAGCAGGGGGGGTAGTAATGAGCCAGTCGTGTACATGATAGCAGGGGGGTAGTAATGAGCCAGTCGTGTACATGATAGCAGGGGGGTAGTAATGAGCCAGTCGTGATACATGATAGCAGCAGGGGGGTAGTAATGACCCAGTCGTGTACATGATAGCAGGGGGGGTAGTAATGAGCCAGTCGTGTACATGATAGCAGGGGGGTAGTAATGAGCCAGTCGTGTACATGATAGCAGGGGGGGGGGTAGTAATGAGCCAGTCGTGTACATGATAGCAGGGGGGTAGGGGGTACATGATAGCATGATGACCCAGTCGTGTACATGATAGCAGGGGGGGTAGTAATGACCCAGTCGTGTACATGATAGCAGGGGGGTAGTAATGACCCAGTCGTGTACATGATAGCAGGGGGGGTAGTAATGAGCCAGTCGTGTACATGATAGCAGGGGGGTAGTAATGACCCAGTCGTGTACATGATAGCAGGGGGGGTAGTAATGACCCAGTCGTGTACATGATAGCAGGGGGGTAGTAATGAGCCAGTCGTGTACATGATAGCAGGGGGGTAGTAATGAGCCAGTCGTGTACATGATAGCAGGGGGGGTAGTAATGAGCCAGTCGTGTACATGATAGCAGGGGGGTAGTAATGACCCAGTCGTGTACATGATAGCAGGGGGGGTAGTAATGAGCCAGTCGTGTACATGATAGCAGGGGGGTAGTAATGACCCAGTCGTGTACATGATAGCAGGGGGGTAGTAATGAGCCTGTCGTGTACATGATAGCAGGGGGGTAGTAATGACCCAGTCGTGTACATGATAGCAGGGGGGTAGTAATGAGCCAGTCGTGTACATGATAGCAGGGGGGTAGTAATGACCCTGTCGTGTACATGATAGCAGGGGGGGTAGTAATGAGCCAGTCGTGTACATGATAGCAGGGGGGTAGTAATGACCCAGTCGTGTACATGATAGCAGGGGGGGGGGGTAGTAATGAGCCAGTCGTGTACATGATAGCAGGGGGGGTAGTAATGACCCTGTCGTGTACATGATAGCAGGGGGGGTAGTAATGAGCCAGTCGTGTACATGATAGCAGGGGGGGTAGTAATGACCAAGTCGCGTACCTGATAGCAGGGGGGGTAGTAATGACCCTGTCGTGTACATGATAGCAGGGGGGGTAGTAATGAGCCAGTCGTGTACATGATAGCAGGGGGGGTAGTAATGACCCAGTCGTGTACATGATAGCAGGGGGGGGTAGTAATGAGCCAGTCGTGTACATGATAGCAGGGGGGGTAGTAATGACCCAGTCGTGTACATGATAGCAGGGGGGGGTAGTAATGACCCAGTCGTGTACATGATAGCAGGGGGGGTAGTAATGACCCAGTCGTGTACATGATAGCAGGGGGGGGTAGTAATGACCCAGTCGTGTACATGATAGCAGGGGGGGTAGTAATAGATGACCCAGTCGTGTACATGATAGCAGGGGGGGTAGTAATGACCCCGTCGTGTACATGATAGCAGGGGGGGTAGTAATGACCCAGTCGTGTACATGATAGCAGGGGGGTAGTAATGAGCCAGTCGTGTACATGATAGCAGGGGGGGTAGTAATGACCCAGTCGTGTACATGATAGCAGGGGGGGGTAGTAATGACCCAGTCGTGTACATGATAGCAGGGGGGTAGTAATGACCCAGTCGTGTACATGATAGCAGGGGGGGTAGTAATGACCCAGTCATGTGATACATGATAGCAGGGGGGTAGTAATGACCCAGTCGTGTACATGATAGCAAGGGGGGTAGTAATGACCCAGGCGTGTACATGATAGCAAGGGGGGTAGTAATGACCCAGTCGTGTACATGATAGCAAGGGGGGTAGTAATGACCCAGTCGTGTACATGATAGCAGGGGGGGAGTAAAGACCCAGTCGTGTACATGATAGCAGGGGGGGGTAGTAATGACCCAGTCGTGTACATGATAGCAGGGGGGGTAGTAATGACCCAGTCGTGTAGATGATAGCAGGGGGGGGTAGTAATGACCCAGTCGTGTACATGATAGCAGGGGGGGTAGTAATGAGCCAGTCGTGTACATGATAGCAGGGGGGGGTAGTAATGAGCCAGTCGTGTACATGATAGCAAGGGGGGTAGTAATGAGCCAGTCGTGTACATGATAGCAGAGGGGGTAGTAATGAGCCAGTCGTGTACATGATAGCAGGGGGGGTAGTAATGAGCCAGTTGTGTACATGATAGCAGGGGTGTAGTAATGAGCCAGTCGTGTACATGATAGCAGGGGGGGTAGTAATGACCCTGTCGTGTACATGATAGCAGAGGGGTAGTAATGACCCAGTCGTGTACATGATAGCAGGGGGGTAGTAATGAGCCAGTCGTGTACATGATAGCAGGGGGGGGTAGTAATGACCCAGTCGTGTACAAGATAGCAAGGGGGGTAGTAATGAGCCAGTCGTGTACATGATAGCAGAGGGGGTAGTAATGACCCAGTCGTGTACATGATAGCAGGGGGGTAGTAATGACCCAGTCGTGTACATGATAGCACGGGGGTAGTAATGACCCAGTCGTGTACATGATAGCAGGGGGGTAGTAATGACCCAGTCGTGTACATGATAGCAGGGGGGTAGTAATGACCCTGTCGTGTACATGATAGCAGGGGGGGTAGTAATGAGCCTGTCGTGTACATGATAGGAGGTAGGGGGTAGTAATGACCCAGTCGTGTACATGATAGCAGGGAGGGTTAGTAATGAGCCTGTCGTGTACATGATAGCAGGGAGGGTTAGTAATGAGCCTGTCGTGTACATGATAGCAGGGGGATAGTAATGAGCCTGTCGT
>NC_091369.1:3795746-3813246 GCF_038502225.1 Cherax quadricarinatus
GGTGCATGCCTGGGTTACATTATCCCAGCACTGAGGTGCATGCCTGGGTTACATTATCCCAGCACTGAGGTGCATGCCTGGGTTACATTATCCCGGCACTGAGGTGCATGCCTGGGTTACATTATCCCAGCACTGAGGTGCATGCCTGGGTTACATTATCCCAGCACAGAGGAGCATGCCTGGGTTACATTATCCCGGCACTGAGGTGCATGCCTGGGTTACATTATCCCAGCACTGAGGTGCATACCTGGGTTACATTATCCCGGCACTGAGGTGCATGCCTGGGTTACATTATCCCAGCACTGAGGTGCATGCCTGGGTTGCATTATCCCAGCACTGAGGTGCATGCCTGGGTTACATTATCCCAGCACTGAGGTGCATGCCTGGGTTACATTATCCCAGCACTGAGGTGCTTGCCTGGGTTACATTATCCCAGCACTGAGGTGCATGCCTGGGTTACATTATCCCAGCACTGAGGTGCATGCCTGGGTTACATTATCCCAGCACTGAGGTGCATGCCTGGGTTACATTATCCCAGCACTGAGGTGTATGCCTGGGTTACATTATCCCAGCACTGAGGTGCTTGCCTGGGTTACATTATCCCAGCACTGAGGTGCATGCCTTGGTTACATTATCCCAGCACTGAGGTGCATGCCTGGGTTACATTATCCCAGCACTGAGGTGCATGCCTGGGTTACATTATCCCGGCACTGAGGTGCATGCCTGGGTTACATTATCCCAGCACTGAGGTGCATGCCTGGGTTACATTATCCCAGCACTGAGGTGCATGCCTGGGTTACATTATCCCAGCACTGAGGTGCATGCCTGGGTTACATTATCCCAGCACTGAGGTGCATGCCTGGGTTACATTATCCCGGCACTGAGGTGCATGCCTGGGTTACATTATCCCAGCACTGAGGTGCATGCCTGGGTTACATTATCCCAGCACTGAGGTGCTTGCCTGGGTTACATTACCCCGGCACTGAGGTGCATGCCTGGGTTACATTATCCCAGCACTGAGGTGCATGCCTGGGTTACATTATCCCGGCACTGAGGTGCTTGCCTGGGTTACATTATCCCAGCACTGAGGTGCATGCCTGGGTTACATTATCCCAGCACTGAGGTGCTTGCCTGGGTTACATTATCCCAGCACTGAGGTGCATGCCTGGGTTACATTATCCCTGCACTGAGGTGCATGCCTGGGTTACATTATCCCGGCACTGAGGGTCATGCCTGGGTTACATTATCCCAGCACTGAGGTGCTTGCCTGGGTTACATTATCCCAGCACTGAGGTGCATGCCTGGGTTACATTATCCCAGCACTGAGGTGCATGCCTGGGTTACATTATCCCGGCACCGAGGTGCATGCCTGGGTTACATTATCCCAGCACTGAGGTGCATGCCTGGGTTACATTATCCCAGCACTGAGGTGCTTGCCTGGGTTACATTATCCCAGCACTGAGGTGCTTGCCTGGGTTACATTATCCCAGCACTGAGGTGCATGCCTGGGTTACATTATCCCAGCACTGAGGTGCATGCCTGGGTTACATTATCCCTGCACTGAGGTGCATGCCTGGGTTACATTATCCCAGCACTGAGGTGCATGCCTGGGTTACATTATCCCAGCACTGAGGTGCATGCCTGGGTTACATTATCCCAGCACTGAGGTGCATGCCTGGGTTACATTATCCCAGCACTGAGGTGCTTGCCTGGGTTACATTATCCCAGCACTGAGGTGCTTGCCTGGGTTACATTATCCCAGCACTGAGGTGCATGCCTGGGTTACATTATCCCAGCACTGAGGTGCATGCCTGGGTTACATTATCCCAGCACTGAGGTGCTTGCCTGGGTTACATTATCCCAGCACTGAGGAGCATGCCTGGGTTACATTATCCCAGCAGAGGAGCATGCCTGGGTTACATTATCCCAGCACTGAGGTGCATGCCTGGGTTACATTATCCCAGCACTGAGGTGCTTGCCTGGGTTACATTATCCCAGCACTGAGGTGCTTGCCTGGGTTACATTATCCCAGCACTGAGGTGCATGCCTGGGTTACATTATCCCAGCACTGAGGTGCATGCCTGGGTTACATTATCCCAGCACTGAGGTGCTTGCCTGGGTTACATTATCCCAGCACTGAGGTGCATGCCTGGGTTACATTATCCCAGCACTGAGGTGCATGCCTGGGTTACATTATCCCAACACTGAGGTGCATGCCTGGGTTACATTATCCCAGCACTGAGGTGCATGCCTGGGTTACATTATCCCAGCACTGAGGTGCATGCCTGGGTTACATTATCCCAGCACTGAGGTGCATGCCTGGGTTACATTATCCCAGCACTGAGGTGCATGCCTGGGTTACATTATCCCAGCACTGAGGTGCATGCCTGGGTTACATTATCCCAGCACTGAGGTGCATGCCTGGGTTACATTATCCCGGCACTGAGGTGCATGCCTGGGTTACATTATCCCAGCACTGAGGTGCATGCCTGGGTTACATTATCCCAGCACTGAGGTGCTTGCCTGGGTTACATTATCCCAGCACTGAGGTGCTTGCCTGGGTTACATTATCCCGGCACTGAGGTGCATGCCTGGGTTACATTATCCCAACACTGAGGTGCATGCCTGGGTTACATTATCCCAGCACTGAGGTGCATGCCTGGGTTACATTATCCCAGCACTGAGGTGCATGCCTGGGTTACATTATCCCAGCACTGAGGTGCATGCCTGGGTTACATTATCCCAGCACTGAGGTGCTTGCCTGGGTTACATTATCCCAGCACTGAGGTGCATGCCTGGGTTACATTATCCCGGCACTGAGGTGCATGCCTGGGTTACATTATCCCAGCACTGAGGTGCATGCCTGGGTTACATTATCCCGGCACTGAGGTGCATGCCTGGGTTACATTATCCCAGCACTGAGGTGCATGCCTGGGTTACATTATCCCAGCACTGAGGTGCCTCTTGTCATCTCTACTTGCTTATTTTATTGACTTGGTTCGCCTTTTAAACCTCTATATTAGTGTCATCTTTATTGGAGTTTATTTGTTACATTCCAGCGTTTTATTTTGATAGTTTGGGTTTAGTAAGTTGTTTTATAACGGTGTTATGCTAGTATTAGTGGGACTTTTATTATAGTGGGAGTGTTATCAAGGTCTTCACCGGCACCAGTAATCACTCTCTCACCGTCCAATAAACCTGTGGTATGGGACTGGTTTAGGGGAGAGTAAAATGAGGTAGGTTTGGAGCAGGGTGTAAAACGAGGGAGGTTTATGGTGGGTGTAAAACTAGGGAGGTTTATGGAGGGTGTAAAACAAGGAGGGTTTGTGGGAGTGTGTAAAACGAGGGAGGTTTATGGGAGAGTGTAAATGGAGGGAGGTTTATGGGAGGGTGTAAAACGAGGGAGGTTTATGGAAGGGTGTAAAACGAGGGAGGTTTGTGGGAGAGTGTAAAACGAGGGGGTTTATAGTGTAAAACGAGGGAGGTTTATGGGAGGGTGTAAAACAAGGGAGGTTTATGGGAGGGTGTAAAACGAGGGAGGTTTATGGGAAGGTGTAAAACGAGGGAGGTTTATGGGAGGGTGTAAAACGAGGGAGGTTTATGGGAGGGTGTAAAACGAGGGAGGTTTATGGGAAGGTGTAAAACGAGGGAGGTTTATGGGAGGGTGTAAAACGAGGGAGGTTTATGGGAGGGTGTAAAACGAGGGAGGTTTATAGGAACGTGTAACACTAGAGAGGTTTATGGAAGATGTAAAACAAGGCGGGTGTATGGGTGTAAAACAAGAGAGGTTTATGGAAGGTGTAACACAAGACGGGTTTATGGGCGTAAAACGAGAGGTTTTCCGTAGGGGTTTAAGAGTGTTTGTGTGTGACGCTGGACGGTGTTAATGTGGTGTCGTGTACCACAACTTTACACCGTAAAAAACCTAATAACACAAGGAAGTGCAAAATAAATCAGTGGAAAGGGATACAGTAAGCAGTGGAAAGGGATACAGTAAGCAGTGGAAAGGGATACAGTAAGCAGTGGAAAGGAATTCAGTAAGCAGTGGAAAGGAATTCAGTAAGCAGTGGAAAGGGATACAGTAAGCAGTGGAAAGGGATACAGTAAGCAGTGGAAAGGGATACAGTAAGCAGTGGAAAGGGATACAGTAAGCAGTGGAAAGGGATACAGTAAGCAGTGGAAAGGGATACAGTAAGCAGTGGAAAGGGATACAGTAAGCAGTGGAAAGGGATACAGTAAGCAGTGGAAAGGGATACAGTAAGCAGTGGAAAGGGATACAGTAAGCAGTGGAAAGGGATACAGTAAGCAGTGGAAAGGGATACAGTAAGCAGTGGAAAGGGGTACAGTAAGCAGTGGAAAGGGATACAGTAAGCAGTGGAAAGGGATACAGTAAGCAGTGGAAAGAGATACAGTAAGCAGTGGAAAAGGATACAGTAAGCAGTGGAAAGGGATACAGTAAGCAGTGGAAAAGGATACAGTAAGCAGTGGAAAGGGATACAGTAAGCAGTGGAAAAGGATACAGTAAGCAGTGGAAAGAGATACAGTAAGCAGTGGAAAGAGATACAGTAAGCAGTGGAAAGAGATACAGTAAGCAGTGGAAAGGGATACAGTAAGCAGTGGAAAGAGATACAGTAAGCAGTGGAAAGGGATACAGTAAGCAGTGGAAAGAGATACAGTAAGCAGTGGAAAGGGATACAGTAAGCAGTGGAAAGAGATACAGTAAGCAGTGGAAAGAGATACAGTAAGCAGTGGAAAGGGATACAGTAAGCAGTGGAAAGGGATACAGTAAGCAGTGAAAAGGGATACAGTAAGCAGTGTACCACCGTAGTCTTGGTGGTACTGTGTACCATTCATGTACCACCGTAGTCTTGGTAGTACTGTGTACCATTCATGTACCACCGTAGTCTTGGTAGTACTGTGTACCATTCATGTACCACCGTAGTCTTGGTGGTACTGTGTACCATTCATGTACCACCGTAGTCTTGGTGGTACTGTGTACCATTCATGTACCACCGTAGTCTTGGTGGTACTGTGTACCATTCATGTACCACCGTAGTCTTGGTAGTACTGTGTACCATTCATGTACCACCGTAGTCTTGGTGGTACTGTGTACCATTCATGTACCACCCTAGTCTTGGTGGTACTGTGTACCATTCATGTACCACCGTAGTCTTGGTGGTACTGTATACCATTCATGTACCACCGTAGTCTTGGTGGTACTGTGTACCATTCATGTACCACCGTAGTCTTGGTGGTACTGTGTACCATTCATGTACCACCGTAGTCTTGGTACTGTGTACCATTCATATACCACCGTAGTCTTGGTGGTACTGTGTACCATTCATGTACCACCGTAGTCTTGGTGGTACTGTGTACCATTCATGTACCACCGTAGTCTTGGTGGTACTGTGTACCATTCATGTACCACCGTAGTCTTGGTACTGTGTACCATTCATGTACCACCGTAGTCTTGGTGGTACTGTGTACCATTCATGTACCACCGTAGTCTTGGTGGTACTGTGTACCATTCATGTACCACCGTAGTCTTGGTGGTACTGTGTACCATTCATGTACCACCGTAGTCTTGGTACTGTGTACCATTCATGCACCACCGTAGTCTTGGTGGTACTGTGTACCATTCATGTACCACCGTAGTCTTGGTGGTACTGTGTACCATTCATGTACCACCGTAGTCTTGGTGGTACTGTGTACCATTCATGTACCACCGTAGTCTTGGTACTGTATACCATTCATGTACCACCGTAGTCTTGGTGGTACTGTGTACCATTCATGTGCCACCGTAGTTTTGGTGGTACTGTGTACCATTCATGTACCGCCGTAGTCTTGGTGGTACTGTATACCATTCATGTACCACCGTAGTCTTGGTGGTACTGTGTACCATTCATGTACCACCGTAGTCTTGGCGGTACTGTGTACCATTCATGTACCACCGTAGTCTTGGTGGTACTGTATACCATTCATGTACCACCGTAGTCTTGGTGGTACTGTGTATCATTCATGTACCACCGTAGTCTTGGTGGTACTGTATACCATTCATGTACCACCGTAGTCTTGGTGGTACTGTGTATCATTCATGTACCACCGTAGTCTTGGTGGTACTGTATACCATTCATGTACCACCGTAGTCTTGGTGGTACTGTGTACCATTCATGTACCACCGTAGTCTTGGTGGTACTGTATACCATTCATGTACCACCGTAGTCTTGGTACTGTATACCATTCATGTACCACCGTAAAACAAACCATACCACGGGCGGGGATAGAACCCGCGATCAGAGAGTCACAAAACTCCAGACCGTCACGTTAGCCACTGGACCAGCTAGCCACAATAAGATTCATCCAACTAGGTATATTTCTACACCATTGGAAGGTTAGCATGGGCCACCACTGTGACCACAAATGCAAGTTTTTACAGACGAATCTCCAGCTAGCGTGGCCGTGACGAACTTCTATCCCCACCCGTGGTATGGTTTGTTTGCAATCGTGTCATTACGATTACGTGAGTCATGTACCACCGTAGTCTTGGTACCGTGTACCATTCATGGACCACCGTAGTCTTGGTACTGTATACCATTCATGTACCACCGTAGTCCTGAAGACTACGGTGATCATCAACTATAAGACTGAGGGACTGCTTACCTCATCTTTTGTATGTAATTCTACAGTCTTCATATTATGTCCTTGTATTGATAGTCACTGGATGGCGAAACGTCTATTATAAAGATACCCAAGTGTTGCACATGTCTAATTCTTCGATCTGTAAGTTAGATGAATGGTTTAGAGAACCGACAAGTTAATAAATTGGACACATGTGCAACACTTGGGTAACTTGAAAGATACCCAAGTGTTGCACATGTGTCTAGTTTATCAGTCTGTAAATTGTTAAATATTTGTTTGGTGGTGGTGTGATGAATTGTTTTTGAGGTGCGAGAAGATGATGGTGTAGTCTTGAAATGTTGGTGAGGTGTTACCTGGAGAGGATTTCGGGGGTCAACGCCCCAGTGGCCCGGTCCGTGACCAGGCCTCGGTTGGTGGGAAATACTGAAGAAATCTTGGAATTTTGTTGAAATTCTGGCGAGATATTTGATGGTCATCTTTCCACTACTCGGTCCCTGTTACAAGACTCGTGAAATCGTAATAACGTGGTTGTAAACAAACCAGGGAACGGGTGGGATTTGAACCCCTGGCCGAGTGGTTTACTCACTGGCCTGGAGTTCTTCGACTCACTCACCCTGGGTTCAAACCGTATCGAGTTCCGTGGCCCTTACAAGCACTGGAGAACACAACCTTCCTCGCTCCCTCTTTCCCCAAAATCCTTCTCTTCCTAAACCTTTCTTCCTCATCATTTTCCCCTCCCACCCTTCTTCAGCCTCTCCCCCTCCCAGCTCTCAGCGTTTCATCCTCTAGAGGACAAACTTAGGTTTTAAAGAGTTTTTCCCCTGCTTATAGTTTAATTACTGCTCCGTTGCTATGGAACAAACTTTCGTCATCTTGAGGAAAGGCAAAGCTTGAGAGAGAGAGAGAGAGAGAGGTATTCACACACGCTTCCCTAGTTTGTGTACCCACATATCCATTTTGCTTTATGGTACGCAGGATGGCCCATGGCCATGGCCGGGCTCCGAGAGTAGTAACTCATCAAAGGTACATGGATATGCGGTGCACAGTAATCTAGCCACTTGGACGGCAAAAATCTGAAATCCTACCTGAGTGCTAATACTCTGCTGTGTATTGAGCATTTCATCTCACGCACATCACGATGAGGCTTAGGCACTGAACACCTCAGTGTTTTCTTCCACTTCAGTGTTCGTAACAGCTCTCTCTTCGACTGAAGAAACGTGCTGCACAGGCGCGATGTTTTGTGGAAGATACCAAAGTCGTGTGTGTGTGTGTGTGTGTGTGTGTGTGTGTGTGTGTGTGTGTGTGTGTGTGTGTGTGTGTGTGTGTGTGTGTGTGCGCGCGCGCGCCTCTTGTTCAGTGTTGCACAAGTGTTTTTCATTTACTTGCTGGTATTGTACACCATTATTACACTGTAAAGGTGTACTCTTGACAGTGTGTGTTCGTGTGCAAGCTAAAGATAAGTTTAATCTGGATTTTGTCTGTTTTCCGTCTTTTTAACTTTTGTCTAGTTTTCATCCGATTTTTGTTTAACTTTCATCTTTCATTTAACTTTTATCTGACTTTCGTTTAGCTTTCATCTGACTTTCGTTTAGCTTTCATCTGACTTTCATTTAGCTTTCATCTGATTTTCATTTAGCTTTCAAACTTTCGTTTAGCTTTCATCTGACTTTCATTTAGCTTTCTCCTGGCTTTTATTTATCTTTTATGTGGCTTTGAACTAGTTTTCATTTATGTTTGATATAGCTTTCACTTAGCCTTTATTTAGCTTTCATGTGGCTTCCGTCTGGTTTTCATCTGGCTTTTGTGTGGCTTTCATTTGGGTTGTTGCGCGGTGTTCCGTGTCGCGTTATGGACTCTGGCATAAGGTCATGGGTGGTGACCTTTGCTTTGCCTTTGACCCCCTGAACTTACATTGAAACTCGTGTTATGTAATAGCCTCTCTCTCTCTCTCTCTCTCTCTCTCTCTCTCTCTCTCTCTCTCTCTCTCTCTCTCTCTCTCTCACTTTCATTTCAAGGCAGAAATTTTCTTGCGTATGCCAAACTGAAGGATATATCTCGCCACATTAATTTGTACTCGAGGGGTTATGATTTGTGGCACCATGTGCAATAAGGTTATCGTGAGTGTCTCGTAGCGGCACTCTCTAGTAGTGCCCCCCCCATCTGGTAGTGCCAAGCCTCTGTGCAAATCACATATAGAGCGGTCCCAGGACCGCGGTCTTGCCACCTCATCTTCATTAGTGGAGAACCAGACAGGATGATTTGATAAGTGGAAACCAGTTTCGTGGAGGGAGTGGAGGTGAGGTTATGGGAAGGTGAGGTAGGAGAGTGTGGAGGAGGGGTTGGATGTGAGGGGCAGTGCCTAATAGACACTGATTTCACTGCAGTACTATCAGTGTCGCAGTGAAGAGTGTCTTCTAACAGACATTGACTTCACTGCGACACTGTCAGTATCTTTCACTCTCATGTTGCTGGAACAAGTGTAGAAGTCTTCAGGAGGAAACTGGACAAG
The DNA here is from genome assembly GCF_038502225.1 of Cherax quadricarinatus. Classification (NCBI taxonomy): domain Eukaryota; kingdom Metazoa; phylum Arthropoda; class Malacostraca; order Decapoda; family Parastacidae; genus Cherax; species Cherax quadricarinatus. The sequence continues at coordinate 3,804,895 of NC_091369.1, forward strand.
TATCTTCACTAGTTGCCAGAACAACCAAGCTGTGAGGAACATGTGGGCCAGCGGGCCGCCCGGAGCAACAACCTGGTTGACCAGACGTGCTCGGCCCAAGAACATAAGAACATAAGAATGTAGGAACACTGCAGAAGGCCTACTGGCCCATACGAGGCAGGTCCTTATCAAAACGATCTCTACCTAAAGCCACCCAAGAAATAACTCCCGTACCCAATGACACCAATCAAACCCAGCCCCTCCCACTCATATATTTGTCCAGTCTCTTCTTAAAGCTACACAAGGTCCTAGCCTCTATCACCCCACTAGGAAGACTGTTCCACGCATCTACAACTCTGTTAGAAAACCAGTACTTACCTATGTCCTTTCTAAATCTAAATTTATCCAACTTATATCCATTATTTCTGGTTCTTACCTGGTTCGACACCCTCAGTACTTTATTAATATCTCCCTTGTTTATGCCTGTCATCCACTTATACACTTCAATGATATCTCCTCTCGTTCTACGCCTCTCCAGAGAGTGGAGATTTAAGGCTTTAAGTCTATCTTCATACGGGAGGTTCCTTACACAGTAAATCATTTTAGTCATTCTTCTCTGTATGCTCTCTAATGAGTCTATATCCATCCTGTAGTAAGGAGACCAAAACTGAGCAGCATAATCTAAATGAGGCCTCACTAGTGATGTATAGAGCTGCAAAATAACTTTTGGACTTCTGTTACTTATACTTCTTGAGATAAATCCAAGTAATCTGTTGGCCTTGTTGCGCACACTAAGGCACTGCTGTCTTGGCTTTAGATTTCTGCTTACCATGACTCCCAAGTCTTTTTCACATTCTGTATGATCAAGCTCTACTTCACCTAGATTATAGCTTCGAGGGTTATTAGCATTACCAAGGGCAAGTACCTTACACTTATCCACATTGAACTTCATCTGCCATTTCTCAGACAAAGACATTAATTTGTCCAAATCGTCCTGGAGTTCATTGATATCCTCCTCAGAGTGAATTATACGGCCTATCTTTGTATCATCAGCAAATTTACTCATGTCACTCGTAATCCCTTCATCAAGGTCATTAATGTAAATTATGAACAAGAGAGGGCCTAAAACTGATCCTTGTGGAACGCCACTAGTGACTAATCCCCATTCAGATTTCACTCCATTAATGGTAACTCTCTGCTTTCTATTGGTAAGCCATGCCTCAATCCATGCTAGAACTTTACCTCCTATACCATGAGCTGCCACTTTTCTTAAGAGTCTCTTGTGAGGTACTCTGTCGAAGGCTTTACTAAAATCCAAATAAACAATATCATATTCCTTATCACTGTCAACTGCCTCAAATGTTCTATTGAAGAACGTCAGTAAGTTTGTCAGGCAGGAACGACCTCTCGTGAATCCATGCTGAGATTCATTTATCAAGTTATGCTCTTCAAGGTGACTTCTGATAATGTCAGCTATAATTGATTCTAATAACTTGCCCACTATAGATGTCAGGCTTATTGGACGGTAATTTGAAGGAGTGGACTTATCCCCTGATTTGAATATAGGAACCACATTAGCCATCTTCCACATCTCTGGCACAACACTGGTAAGGATGGACGCATTGAATACACTCGTTAATGGCTGACTAAGCTCCATCTTGCATTCCTTAAGTACCCTTGAAAACAACTCATCGGGTCCCGGGGACTTATTTTGTTTCAGTTTGTCTATCTGTTTAATAACCATGTCCCTCGTGACAGTAATATTAGTTAACTTAAATTCATCAGGAACTAAATAATTGTTAAGTACTGGAATCTCATTTACATCTTCCTGTGTAAAAACTGACAAAAAATAGTCATTAAATAAGGAACACATTTCCAGTTCATTATCCGTCAGCTGTCCATTCCCAGATTTCAGAGGTCCTACTTTTTCCTTCACCTTCGTCCTATACACTTGAAAGAACCCCTTTGGATTAGACTTTGATTCATTAGCGACTCTAATTTCATAGTCACGTTTAGCCTTTCTAATCGCCTTTTTTACTTCTCTTTTAAGCTGAACATATTGGTCAGTAAGGTTAACCTCTCCTCTTCTGATGCGCCTATAAATTCCCCTTTTCTCCCATAATAGATGCTTTAGCCTCCTGTTAACCCATTTGGGATCGTTATTACTAGACCTAATTTCTCTCTGGGGAATGTATATACTCTGGGCACTGTGTACATTATTAAGAAAACAATCATAAAAGCAGATCCCTTCATATTCATAAGTATGATTATCGTCAATAAAATCATTAGCTAGATAACCCCAATCAAGATTAGACAGATGTTCCCTAAGTCCATTATAATCGGCAGAACGAAAATCGGGGATTTTTACTGTATTATCATTATTCTTGCATTCCCAATTAATGCTAAAGGTGATGGATTTGTGATCACTTGCGCCAAGCTCTTCAGTGATCTCCAGATTATTCACGAGTGTTTCCTTATTTGACAAGACTAGGTCTAGCAAATTATTACCCCTGGTAGGTTCAGTTACACTCTGTTTCAGAAAACAGTCCTGAACTGTTTCCATGAAGTCACTGGACTCTAGATTACCTGTCAAAGAATTCCAGTCAATTTGGCTAAAGTTAAAGTCCCCTACTATGACTACGTTACTGTGTCCAGAAGCCCTAACAATTTCGTCCCAAAGAAGTCTCCCTCTATCGTGATCCAAGCCTGGAGGTCGGTATATTACACCTAGAATTAGTTTTTCTTGACCCTCCACGAACTCTACCCAAACAGACTCTGTTACTGCTCCATCTATTTTTATACCTGTTTTTATGCAACAATTAATATTTTCTCGAACATACAATGCAACTCCTCCCCCCTTCCCATTACATCTATCCACATTGAACAACTTAAATCCCTGAATATTACACTCAGCAGTCATATCCCGACTCTTTAAATCATACCACGTTTCAGTTAATGCAATGATATCAAAGTTCCCAGCACATGCTACCAAACGTAGTTCATTAATTTTATTTCTTGCACTTCGAGTGTTAGCATAAAATACCATCATATGTTTTTTCTTCTGCACATTTTTCCTATTCATCTTTGATTTTACACAATTTCTGAAATTATCATTACCCAGAGTTACTACATGACAGTTACTATTAAGATTCTTAATATCAGAGTATAAGTCAATATATCCATACTCAAAAGGTCGGAGATTCAGGAGTAGAGAAACTCTCGAAGCTCATCCAAGGTAAATGGTGAAAATAAATGGTATAAAATACCGACACAATGGAAACATAAACACATTTGCAGTTTAATGTGATCCTTTATTGACAACGTTTCGCCCACACATCGGTTATCTCTATAACCAACAATTTCAACCAGAACAATGGCTTCTATAACATAGCTGAACCACTTGCCAAGAAACTTCTTCATCGCTATCCCACATAAGAACATAGAACACTGCAGAAGGTCTACTCACAACTTGTCCAATACCCCTGCCTAGCTACCCGAGACTCTATAACCCCGCCCGGTAGATCATCAGACGCAGCATTCTCCACCTGACCTCAACATTCTGAACCTGACTATAAATACTCACGTACCTTCCACCACAGGTAGATCTGTTTGTGACTTAAAAAAGCCCACTGTGTGGGCGAAACGTTGTCAATAAAGAATCACATTAATCTGCATATGTGTTTATGTTTCCAAAGGTAAATGGTGTTGGTTGCTTTACCAAACAATGATCTCTGTCATTGTATATCTTGCCTGTAAGCAGGAAACTGATGTTCTTAGTCTTGACTTAGACTTAATGTTCTAAGCAGGAAACTAACCTTCTTAAACTTTGATTTAGATTTTGTATACGGGTTTACGGGTTTTGTCTAGTTTATATATTCCTGGTATATCCCCTCCAGGTCATCGCTTCCACTCTCATATTATTCTCTCAACAATTACTTTCCTTTGTTTGGGTCATTTACAATCCATGGTGTCCCAGAAGGATAATACTTCCTGTACGATATTGAACAAGTGTTCAATATCGTTAAGAGGGACTTCACTGCTTGACACACTTACAAGTGAGTTCTGCAGAATGACTGCCAGAAGGTATATCTACTTTATGTCTAGTCTTTGTACACACAGATAAACATAGCGTATATCTCTCTGTGATTTTAGAATACACAAATAACCCGCTCATAGGCGACAGAAGTTTATAATGACGTTTTGGTCCGACTTGGACCATTTACAAGTCACACTAACACACGAAGGTGAGGGAGACATTATATATAGGAAAGGGGGCCAGGAACGGGACAAATAATAGGATTATAAATAATATTATTATTATTATTAACAAAATACAGATAGGAAGGTATAAGAAAAATCTGTGAGGGTTTTATCATGATGAGCCGTGTAGTGTTGTAGACATTGTGTAGTGTTGTAGACATTGTGTAGTGTTGTAGACATTGTGTAGTGTTGTAGACATTGTGTAGTGTTGTAGACATTGTGTAGTGTTGTAGACATTGTGTAGTGTTGTAGACATTGTGTAGTGTTGTAGACATTGTGTAGTGTTGTAGACATTGTGTAGTGTTGTAGACATTGTGTAGTGTTGTAGACATTGTGTAGTGTTGTAGACATTGTGTAGTGTTGTAGACATTGTGTAGTGTTGTAGACATTGTGTAGTGTTGTAGACATTGTGTAGTGTTGTAGACATTGTGTAGTGTTGTAGACATTGTGTAGTGTTGTAGACATTGTGTAGTGTTGTAGACATTGTGTAGTGTTGTAGACATTGTGTAGTGTTGTAGACATTGTGTAGTGTTGTAGACATTGTGTAGTGTTGTAGACATTGTGTAGTGTTGTAGACATTGTGTAGTGTTGTAGACATTGTGTAGTGTTGTAGACATTGTGTAGTGTTGTAGACATTGTGTAGTGTTGTAGACATTGTGTAGTGTTGTAGACATTGTGTAGTGTTGTAGACATTGTGTAGTGTTGTAGACATTGTGTAGTGTTGTAGACATTGTGTAGTGTTGTAGACATTGTGTAGTGTTGTAGACATTGTGTAGTGTTGTAGACATTGTGTAGTGTTGTAGACATTGTGTAGTGTTGTAGACATTGTGTAGTGTTGTAGACATTGTGTAGTGTTGTAGACATTGTGTAGTGTTGTAGACATTGTGTAGTGTTGTAGACATTGTGTAGTGTTGTAGACATTGTGTAGTGTTGTAGACATTGTGTAGTGTTGTAGACATTGTGTAGTGTTGTAGACATTGTGTAGTGTTGTAGACACTGTGTAGTGTTGTAGACACTGTGTAGTGTTGTAGACACTGTGTAGTGTTGTTGACACTGTGTAGTGTTGTAGACACTGTGTAGTGTTGTAGACATTGTGTAGTGTTGTAGACATTGTGTAGTGTTGTAGACATTGTGTAGTGTTGTAGACATTGTGTAGTGTTGTAGACATTGTGTAGTGTTGTAGACATTGTGTAGTGTTGTAGACATTGTGTAGTGTTGTAGACATTGTGTAGTGTTGTAGACATTGTGTAGTGTTGTAGACATTGTGTAGTGTTGTAGACATTGTGTAGTGTTGTAGACATTGTGTAGTGTTGTAGACATTGTGTAGTGTTGTAGACATTGTGTAGTGTTGTAGACATTGTGTAGTGTTGTTGACATTGTGTAGTGTTGTAGACATTGTGTAGTGTTGTAGACATTGTGTAGTGTTGTAGACATTGTGTAGTGTTGTAGACACTGTGTAGTGTTGTAGACACTGTGTAGTGTTGTTGACACTGTGTAGTGTTGTAGACATTGTGTAGTGTTGTAGACACTGTGTAGTGTTGTTGACACTGTGTAGTGTTGTAGACACTGTGTAGTGTTGTAGACATTGTGTAGTGTTGTAGACACTGTGTAGTGTTGTTGACACTGTGTAGTGTTGTAGACACTGTGTAGTGTTGTAGACATTGTGTAGTGTTGTAGACACTGTGTAGTGTTGTTGACACTGTGTAGTGTTGTAGACATTGTGTAGTGTTGTAGACACTGTGTAGTGTTGTTGACATTGTGTAGTGTTGTAGACATTGTGTAGTGTTGTAGACACTGTGTAGTGTTGTAGACACTGTGTAGTGTTGTAGACATTGTGTAGTGTTGTAGACATTGTGTAGTGTTGTAGACATTGTGTAGTGTTGTAGACATTGTGTAGTGTTGTAGACATTGTGTAGTGTTGTAGACATTGTGTAGTGTTGTTGACATTGTGTAGTGTTGTAGACATTGTGTAGTGTTGTAGACATTGTGTTAAAGTGTTGCACTCTTATTCTTCATGAGTAAGACATATGTATGCAACACTTGGGTATTTTTATTGTCGAAACGTTTCGCCAGAATATCAGGCTTCTTCAGTCGAGTACAGGTGACTGAAACACTGGAGACAGTACAAGTAGTGAATTGTGAGGTGGATAGTCCTTCAGTCGTTATAGGTGATCAGTCCCTTAACCAAAAGCAGAGACCTAGTGCTTATGTGGAAATGCCCAAATTAATGCCTGTTAAACACACACACACACACACACACACACACACACACACACACACACACACACACACACACACACACACACACACACACAGGTGGACAGACAGGATGTTCCAGGGATGGGACACACAAACAAGGCGTCACAATTGGAAGTTGAAGATTCAGATGAATCAGAGGGATGTTAGGAAGTATTTCTTCAGTCATAGAGTTGTCAGGAAGTGGAATTATCGGGAGAGTGATATAGTGGAGGCAGGATCCATACATAGTTTTAAGACGAAATTAGTTGGAGATCATGGAGCAGGGAGAGTGACCTAGTAGCGATCAGTGAAGAGACGGGGCCAGGAGCTTGGACTCGACCCATGCAACCTCAACTAAGTGAGTACACACACACACACACACACACACACACACACACACACACACACACACACATACACACACACACACACACACACACACACACACACACACACACACACACAAGTAACTGTTTTACGTAAGTATCGTTAATTACCCATTTAGCTATTTACCCAAATAGAGATGGACAAAATTAATCCTAAGAATATTCTTTAGGGTTAGGGACTGATCTCTCAGAAATTATAGACCATTGACCTTCTGGATTTAGGACCGACGTGCGAGAGGTGTGAACCCTGCGTTCTTTACGTTATCCACGCTATTAAAACATTGTACCATACCCATTTTATTATATTTGTTCCAGATAGAGTTGAAGCTGTCAGAAGGTGAAGGAGAGACAGCGTTCATAAAAGCCAGAACTGCTAAGACTGACACATGCAATTTAATTTCTTACAGCGGGAAAATCAAGATTGTTCCACCACACTGAGCACAGTCACAAGCGCACTACCACAAATTATCACCGTCACCATTCATGCTGCAGGCTACGTTCCTCTCTTTATTGCTTTCAATCACATGCAAATGGCATTTTAAAACGTTGCTTCCCCCAGCGGTACGTGTGCTTCTAATAATAATAATAATAATAATACTAATAATAATAATAATAATGAGATCTTTATTTCTACAAGTGCATCATGTAACAACTTATACAGACCATAGCTGACATCAGTGACATACTACTATATAGAAAGTCCCTTGTTATGCTGAGCATTTCCCGCAACTTAAGATAATTTTTTCCTCCAGGATGCCACCCACGATAGTCTGCTAACACTCAGGTACCTGCTTAATGCTAGGTGAACAGGGACATCAGGTGTCTTAAGGAATACATGTACTCGCCGAAGTTATGTTTGTGCTACTAGTTAATGGTCCAAGTCGGACCGAAACGTTCTCATTACTTTCGATGTCTTATGTGCTGGTTATTGATGTTTTGTTCCAGTCAAGGTATTGTGCCTCTTTATTCTTTTTTTTATTAGTTGTGTGTACATTATTACTCTTTGTTACTCCTGCCAGTCTGTTGCATTTACCCCTCAGTTAAAAACATACTTAACTGTGTTGCAGTTAATATTTTTGCTTCCTGTTTTAAATTCGGTGTTGCGGGGGTTTAACTTGACCTGTTTTTTTCCATGAAATATCTTTGTGGAATGCAAAGAGTACGTACCCTTTATTCGGCGCATGTACACACCCTCATTGAAAGGCTATCTCCCCCAACCAGCAAACCAGGTGCTAAGGGTTGACGATGGGGCCCCATCGTTTGATCAGTACCCAGGTTCCAGCCAATGAGAAGATGGTTTTGGCAATCACAGAGGTTATGTGGGTTCCACTCTCCTGTCTGCCCTTGTCATTCCCATTCTAGAGCTGGTTGAAGCACGGTCTGCTCTCTAGTGGCTTCTATTCTGCCTTGCTTACCGTGGAGTGCACTAATACCTATCACTGTACATAGTGTATATAGTGTACATACTTGTGGTCTTACTTCTGCTGTG
>NC_091369.1:3818246-3823246 GCF_038502225.1 Cherax quadricarinatus
GGTGGTGGTAGTAATACTAGTGGTAGTAGTGGTGGTGGTAGTAGTAGTGGTAGTGGTGGTAGTAGTGGTGGTGGTAGTAGTGGTGGTAGTAGTAGTGATGGTAGTAATACTAGTGGTAGTGGTGGTGGTGGTGGTAGTAGTGGTAGTGGTGGTTGGAAGGTCTCTGCAGTTTGCCCAGACCAAATTATCAAATTTCTTTCCATGTAAATATTTCTGACGGAAAAGTTGAGTCATGTGATGACTTGTTCATTGGTTCGTGACGCTGGTGTTATACAGTGAACCTCTTGGTGGTTCCTCTTGACCACGTGTGCGAGACCCTACACTGGCTTCACTCTCAACACCGTACAAACACAATAATCACATCATAATATATGATGGTAGGATTTCCAGCCATTTTTTTAACACATCGGCTGTCTCCCACCCAGGCAGGGTGACCTGAGACAGAAGAAGAAACACTTTCACCATCACTCTATCACTGTCTTGCCAGAGGCGTGCCTGTACTAGAGTTTAAAATCTGCAACATACATGTGTCTCCATCCCATATTGTGAAGCAATATGGGATGTGATGCTGTGCGTCACATCCCAGCACAGTAATGTGCTGGGATGTGATACTCAGCGAGAGATGCCGCTACAGCCTCCATTATCATGGTTGCTGGGATATGATGCTCAGCGAGAGATGCCGCTACAGCCTCCATTATCATGGTTGCTGGGATGTGATGCTCAGCGTGAGATGCCGCTACAGCCTCCATTATCATGATTGCTGGGATGTGATGCTCAGCGAGAGATGCCGCTACAGCCTCCATTATCATGGTTGCTGGGATGTGATGCTCAGCGAGAGATGCCGCTACAGCCTCCATTATCATGGTTGCTGGGATGTGATACTCAGCGAGAGATGCCGCTACAGCCTCCATTATCATGGTTGCTGGGATGTGATGCTCAGCGAGAGATGCCGCTACAGCCTCCATTATCATGGTTGCTGGGATGTGATACTCAGCGAGAGATGCCGCTACAGCCTCCATTATCATGGTTGCTGGGATGTGATGCTCAGCGAGAGATGCCGCTACAGCCTCCATTATCATGGTTGCTGGGATGTGATACTCAGCGAGAGATGCCGCTACAGCCTCCATTATCATGGTTGCTGGGATGTGATGCTCAGCGAGAGATGCCGCTACAGCCTCCATTATCATGGTTGCTGGGATGTGATACTCAGCGAGAGATGCCGCTACAGCCTCCATTATCATGGTTGCTGGGATGTGATGCTGAGCGAGAGATGCCGCTACAGCCTCCATTATCATGGTTGCTGGGATGTGATACTCAGCGAGAGATGCCGCTACAGCCTCCATTATCATGGTTGCTGGGATGTGATGCTGAGCGAGAGATGCCGCTACAGCCTCCATTATCATGGTTGCTGGGATGTGATGCTCAGCGAGAGATGCCGCTACAGCCTCCATTATCATGGTTGCTGGGATGTGATGCTCAGCGAGAGATGCCGCTACAGCCTCCATTATCATGGTTGCTGGGATGTGATACTCAGCGAGAGATGCCGCTACAGCCTCCATTATCATGGTTGCTGGGATGTGATACTCAGCGAGAGATGCCGCTACAGCCTCCATTATCATGGTTGCTGGGATGTGATGCTGAGCGAGAGATGCCGCTACAGCCTCCATTATCATGGTTGCTGGGATGTGATACTCAGCGAGAGATGCCGCTACAGCCTCCATTATCATGGTTGCTGGGATGTGATGCTGAGCGAGAGATGCCGCTACAGCCTCCATTATCATGGTTGCTGGGATGTGATGCTCAGCGAGAGATGCCGCTACAGCCTCCATTATCATGGTTGCTGGGATGTGATGCTCAGCGAGAGATGCCGCTACAGCCTCCATTATCATGGTTGCTGGGATGTGATGCTCAGCGAGAGATGCCGCTACAGCCTCCATTATCATGGTTGCTGGGATGTGATGCTCAGCGAGAGATGCCGCTACAGCCTCCATTATCATGGTTGCTGGGATGTGATACTCAGCGAGAGATGCCGCTACAGCCTCCATTATCATGGTTGCTGGGATGTGATGCTGAGCGAGAGATGCCGCTACAGCCTCCATTATCATGGTTGCTGGGATGTGATACTCAGCGAGAGATGCCGCTACAGCCTCCATTATCATGGTTGCTGGGATGTGATGCTGAGCGAGAGATGCCGCTACAGCCTCCATTATCATGGTTGCTGGGATGTGATACTCAGCGAGAGATGCCGCTACAGCCTCCATTATCATGGTTGCTGGGATGTGATGCTGAGCGAGAGATGCCGCTACAGCCTCCATTATCATGGTTGCTGGGATGTGATGCTCAGCGAGAGATGCCGCTACAGCCTCCATTATCATGGTTGCTGGGATGTGATGCTGAGCGAGAGATGCCGCTACAGCCTCCATTATCATGGTTGCTGGGATGTGATGCTGAGCGAGAGATGCCGCTACAGCCTCCATTATCATGGTTGCTGGGATGTGATGCTCAGCGAGAGATGCCGCTACAGCCTCCATTATCATGGTTGCTGGGATGTGATACTCAGCGAGAGATGCCGCTACAGCCTCCATTATCATGGTTGCTGGGATGTGATACTCAGCGAGAGATGCCGCTACAGCCTCCATTATCATGGTTGCTGGGATGTGATGCTGAGCGAGAGATGCCGCTACAGCCTCCATTATCATGGTTGCTGGGATGTGATACTCAGCGAGAGATGCCGCTACAGCCTCCATTATCATGGTTGCTGGGATGTGATGCTGAGCGAGAGATGCCGCTACAGCCTCCATTATCATGGTTGCTGGGATGTGATGCTCAGCGAGAGATGCCGCTACAGCCTCCATTATCATGGTTGCTGGGATGTGATGCTGAGCGAGAGATGCCGCTACAGCCTCCATTATCATGGTTGCTGGGATGTGATGCTGAGCGAGAGATGCCGCTACAGCCTCCATTATCATGGTTGCTGGGATGTGATGCTCAGCGAGAGATGCCGCTACAGCCTCCATTATCATGGTTGCTGGGATGTGATACTCAGCGAGAGATGCCGCTACAGCCTCCATTATCATGGTTGCTGGGATGTGATGCTGAGCGAGAGATGCCGCTACAGCCTCCATTATCATGGTTGCTGGGATGTGATGCTCAGCGAGAGATGCCGCTACAGCCTCCATTATCATGGTTGCTGGGATGTGATGCTGAGCGAGAGATGCCGCTACAGCCTCCATTATCATGGTTGCTGGGATGTGATACTCAGCGAGAGATGCCGCTACAGCCTCCATTATCATGGTTGCTGGGATGTGATGCTGAGCGAGAGATGCCGCTACAGCCTCCATTATCATGGTTGCTGGGATGTGATGCTCAGCGAGAGATGCCGCTACAGCCTCCATTATCATGGTTGCTGGGATGTGATACTCAGCGAGAGATGCCGCTACAGCCTCCATTATCATGGTTGCTGGGATGTGATGCTCAGCGAGAGATGCCGCTACAGCCTCCATTATCATGGTTGCTGGGATGTGATACTCAGCGAGAGATGCCGCTACAGCCTCCATTATCATGGTTGCTGGGATGTGATGCTGAGCGAGAGATGCCGCTACAGCCTCCATTATCATGGTTGCTGGGATGTGATGCTCAGCGAGAGATGCCGCTACAGCCTCCATTATCATGGTTGCTGGGATGTGATGCTCAGCGAGAGATGCCGCTACAGCCTCCATTATCATGGTTGCTGGGATGTGATACTCAGCGAGAGATGCCGCTACAGCCTCCATTATCATGGTTGCTGGGATGTGATGCTGAGCGAGAGATGCCGCTACAGCCTCCATTATCATGGTTGCTGGGATGTGATACTCAGCGAGAGATGCCGCTACAGCCTCCATTATCATGGTTGCTGGAAGACGAAGTCTTCATTTTTTTACTAGTGGTTACAAAGGTACATTGTGTGGTGTGGTTACCTGGAGGTTATTCCGGGGATCAACGCCCCCGCGGCCCGGTCCATAACCAGGCCTCCCGGTGGATCAGGGCCTGATTAACCAGGCTGTTTCTGCTGGCCGCACGCAGTCCAACGTACGAGCCACAGCCCGGCTGATCCGGCACTGACTTTACACATGTTACACATGTGTTCTGCACTACTTTATGCTCCTTTATCACCTTCCTCTTCCCTCTCTTACTTCACACTTCTCTAAACCCCGAGTTCTCCCTTGCGTATGTAACGAATAGAGTAATAATATATAATTTACACAAAATGGGGTTTTACAGGATTAATGAGCAGAGTGGTTCAACGAGTGGATTTTTTCTCCCTCTCATTGACTGCGGTAAAAGTAAGACCACTGGAGTACTCAAGTGATAGAAGGAAGGAAGGAGAGAATGATAGGAGAGAGATATACTTGAGAATAGAACTTTAAAATATTCACTGTAAATGTACTAAATGCAGAGGTAACCAAAAGTTTTTTAAGAAATCGGGGGGGGGGGGATTCTTGAATAGTTCTCTTCGTATATAAATCTAGACGAAACAACAGTGAAACACCTTAGCTCCGGGACTAGTCTTGTTGCAAACCTTTGAATTTTCTGTAATCTTTTGACGTGCTTGACCAATTGTGGGTTCCATACTGGTGCTGCATACTCAGTATGAACTCTCTGCTTACAGGGAACACACACACTGTGCACGATGAAGGAAATGAAAGTTTGCAAGATCTACAGGAATTTCTTTACATTTCAGCTTTAATGGCGCCCCTGGGGTAATTACTTCACCCACACACTTGTATGGCAAGACGGTGGCACCTTCACTTCACCCACACACTTGTATGGCAAGACTGTGGCACCTTCACCCACACACTTGTATGGCAAGACTGTGGCACCTTCACTTCACCCACACACTTGTATGGCAAGACTGTGGCACCTTCACCCACACACTTGTATGGCAAGACGGTGGCACCTTCACCCCCACACTTGTATGGCAAGACGGTGGCACCTTCACCCCCACACTTGTATGGCAAGAC
>NC_091369.1:3830746-3840746 GCF_038502225.1 Cherax quadricarinatus
GCCTCTTGGTTAATGGCTTGATTAGTGAGACTGTTGGTGTTCGCTGCAGGCAGGTGAGCGTCAGCACCACTACCTGGCTGATCACAAACTGACTTGGGCTAACTTTATGGCCGGACTCCGGGAGTAGAAAGATTCGCGGAACTCATCAAAGGTATGTCAGAAGTTGTCCTGCCTGATCATTCTCCTTATATACAACCTTCTGTGTGCCTCTGTCATCAGTTCTGCCTGTGTTGAGCACCTGTACTCCTCCTGTCGTACCTTTGAGAACTAAATAGGTTTTGCAAGTATGTCCCGTAGCTTCATCACTAGCGCACTCACTTCATACACTGAAGTCTGGAGTTCGAATCTCCTCCGGTACGGCTGGAAAATATTAGGGACGTGTTTCCATAAGACATCTGCTGTCCCTGTTCACCCATCAGTTTAAAATAGGTACCTGGGTGTTAGTGGACTGGTGTGGGTCGCATCTTGGGACAAAACTGACCTAATTTGCGGGAAATGTTCAGCATGACAAGCGGCTTTCTATAAAATACTATGTCACTGATGTCAACTATGGTCTGTATACCTTGTACCTGGAGTTTACCTGGAGAGAGTTCCGGGGGTCAGTGCCCCCGCGGCCCGGTCCGGGGGTCAGTGCCCCCGCGGCCCGGTCCGTACTAGTAGTAAATAAAGATATTGATATTAATTGATCTTCAGCAGAGTTTGACCGCTTCTGCAGCCAGCTAGGAGACAGTCTTCTTCCGTGTGTGTGTTATGTTCAGTAGTAGGATATCTGCTGAGGCATACAGAATTCGAGCCCTTGTGACAGGTGGTGTAGCTGCATCAGCAGCAGTCGTGGTCCTATAGTACTGACACTTGTGTAGCCACGAACGTTACCTTCCTGGCGTTCTTAGTACTGTGGTATGTACATCACTGGTAGGAATTTGTTGCACAGAGTTTTTTGAAGCTTTTGTCAGAATATAAGGAACCCTCAAGCTGAGAGCATTCCAGCCCTCGGGCTCAGTAGTCCTCCTCCTGAGCCTTTAAATACTTACTCAAAATACTCCCTGACGGTGAAAATATCCCTCTCAGACTCAAAATACTCCCTGACGGTGAAAATATCCCTCTCAGACTCAAAATACTCCCTGACGGTGAAAATATCCCTCTCAGACTCAAAATACTCCCTGACGGTGAAAATATCCCTCTCAGACTCAAAATACTCCATGACGGTGAAAATATCCCCTCAGATTCAAAATACTCCATGACGGTGAAAATATCCCCTCAGACTCAAAATACTCCATGACGGTGAAAATATCCCTCTCAGACTCAAAATACTCCATGACGGTGAAAATAGCCCCTCAGAGTCAAAATACTCCATGACGGTGAAAATATCCCCTCAGACTCAAAATACTCCCTGACGGTGAAAATATCCCCTCAGACTCAAAATACTCCCTGACGGTGAAAATATCCCCTCAGACTCAAAATACTCCCTGACGGTGAAAATATCCCCCTCAGACTCAAAATACTCCCTGACGGTGAAAATATCCCCTCAGACTCAAAATACTCCCTGACGGTGAAAATATCCCCCTCAGACTCAAAATACTCCCTGACGGTGAAAATATCCCCTCAGATTCAAAATACTCCCTGACGGTGAAAATATCCCCCTCAGATTCAAAATACTCCCTGACGGTGAAAATATCCCCCTCAGATTCAAAATACTCCCTGACGGTGAAAATATCCCCCTCAGATTCAAAATACTCCCTAACGGTGAAAATATGCCCCTCAGATTCAAAATACTCCCTGACGGTGAAAATATCCCCCTCAGATTCAAAATACTCCCTGACGGTGAAAATATCCCCCTCAGATTCAAAATACTCCCTGACGGTGAAAATATCCCCCTCAGATTCAAAATACTCCCTGACGGTGAAAATATCCCCCTCAGATTCAAAATACTCCCTAACGGTGAAAATATGCCCCTCAGATTCAAAATACTCCCTGACGGTGAAAATATCCCCCTCAGATTCAAAATACTCCCTGACGGTGAAAATATCCCCCTCAGATTCAAAATACTCCCTGACGGTGAAAATATCCCCCTCAGATTCAAAATACTCCCTAACGGTGAAAATATGCCCCTCAGATTCAAAATACTCCCTGACGGTGAAAATATCCCCCTCATATTCAAAATACTCCCTGACGGTGAAAATATCCCCCTCAGATTCAAAATACTCCCTGACGGTGAAAATATCCCCCTCAGATTCAAAATACTCCCTAACGGTGAAAATATGCCCCTCAGATTCAAAATACTCCCTGACGGTGAAAATATCCCCCTCAGATTCAAAATACTCCCTGACGGTGAAAATATCCCCCTCAGATTCAAAATACTCCCTAACGGTGAAAATATGCCCCTCAGATTCAAAATACTCCCTAACGGTGAAAATATGCCCCTCAGATTCAAAATACTCCCTGACGGTGAAAATATCCCCCTCAGATTCACAATACTCCCTGACGGTGAAAATATGCCCCTCAGATTCAAAATACTCCCTGACGGTGAAAATATGCCCCTCAGATTCAAAATACTCCCTGACGGTGAAAATATGCCCCTCAGATTCAAAATACTCCCTGACGGTGAAAATATCCCCTCAGATTCAAAATACTCCCTGACGGTGAAAATATCCCCCTCAGATTCAAAATACTCCCTGACGGTGAAAATATCCCCCTCAGATTCAAAATACTCCCTGACGGTGAAAATATGCCCCTCAGATTCAAAATACTCCCTGACGGTGAAAATATCCCCTCAGATTCAAAATACTCCCTGACGGTGAAAATATCCCCCTCAGATTCAAAATACTCCCTGACGGTGAAAATATCCCCCTCAGATTCAAAATACTCCCTGACGGTGAAAATATGCCCCTCAGATTCAAAATACTCCCTGACGGTGAAAATATGCCCCTCAGATTCAAAATACTCCCTGACGGTGAAAATATCCCCCTCAGATTCAAAATACTCCCTGACGGTGAAAATATCCCCCTCAGATTCAAAATACTCCCTGACGGTGAAAATATCCCCCTCAGATTCAAAATACTCCCTGACGGTGAAAATATCCCCCTCAGATTCAAAATACTCCCTGACGGTGAAAATATCCCCCTCAGATTCAAAATACTCCCTGACGGTGAAAATATCCCCCTCAGATTCAAAATACTCCCTGACGGTGAAAATATCCCCCTCAGATTCAAAATACTCCCTGACGGTGAAAATATCCCCTCAGATTCAAAATACTCCCGAACGGTGAAAATATCCCCTCAGACTCAAAATACTCCCTGACGGTGAAAATATCCCTCTCAGACTCAAAATACTCCCTGACGGTGAAAATATCCCCTCAGACTCAAAATACTCCCTAACGGTGAAAATATCCCTCTGACTCAAAATACTCCCTAACGGTGAAAATATCCCCTCAGACTCAAAATACTCCCTGACGGTGAAAATATCCCCCTCAGATTCAAAATACTCCCTGACGGTGAAAATATCCCCCTCATATTCAAAATACTCCCTGACGGTGAAAATATCCCCCTCAGATTCAAAATACTCCCTGACGGTGAAAATATCCCCCTCAGATTCAAATTACTCCCTGACGGTGAAAATATCCCCCTCAGATTCAAAATACTCCCTGACGGTGAAAATATCCCCCTCAGATTCAAAATACTCCCTGACGGTGAAAATATCCCCCTCAGATTCAAAATACTCCCTGACGGTGAAAATATCCCCTCAGATTCAAAATACTCCCTGACGGTGAAAATATCCCCCTCAGATTCAAAATACTCCCTGACGGTGAAAATATGCCCCTCAGTTTCAAAATACTCCCTGACGGTGAAAATATCCCCTCAGATTCAAAATACTCCCTGACGGTGAAAATATCCCCCTCAGATTCAAAATACTCCCTGACGGTGAAAATATGCCCCTCAGATTCAAAATACTCCCTGACGGTGAAAATATCCCCTCAGATTCAAAATACTCCCTGACGGTGAAAATATCCCCCTCAGATTCAAAATACTCCCTGACGGTGAAAATATGCCCCTCAGATTCAAAATACTCCCTGACGGTGAAAATATCCCCTCAGATTCAAAATACTCCCTGACGGTGAAAATATCCCCCTCAGATTCAAAATACTCCCTGACGGTGAAAATATCCCCTCAGATTCAAAATACTCCCTGACGGTGAAAATATGCCCCTCAGATTCAAAATACTCCCTGACGGTGAAAATATCCCCCTCAGATTCAAAATACTCCCTGACGGTGAAAATATGCCCCTCAGATTCAAAATACTCCCTGACGGTGAAAATATCCCCTCAGATTCAAAATACTCCCTGACGGTGAAAATATCCCCCTCAGATTCAAAATACTCCCTGACGGTGAAAATATCCCCTCAGATTCAAAATACTCCCTGACGGTGAAAATATGCCCCTCAGATTCAAAATACTCCCTGACGGTGAAAATATCCCCTCAGATTCAAAATACTCCCTGACGGTGAAAATATGCCCTCAGATTCAAAATACTCCCTGACGGTGAAAATATCCCCTCAGATTCAAAATACTCCCTGACGGTGAAAATATGCCCTCAGATTCAAAATACTCCCTGACGGTGAAAATATGCCCTCAGATTCAAAATACTCCCTGACGGTGAAAATATGCCCCTCAGATACAAAATACTCCCTGACGGTGAAAATATCCCCTCAGATTCAAAATACTCCCTGACGGTGAAAATATCCCCTCAGATTCAAAATACTCCCTGACGGTGAAAATATCCCCTCAGATTCAAAATACTCCCTGACGGTGAAAATATCCCCTCAGATTCAAAATACTCTCTGACGGTGAAAATATCCCCTCAGATTCAAAATACTCCCTGACGGTGAAAATATGCCCTCAGATTCAAAATACTCCCTGACGGTGAAAATATGCCCTCAGATTCAAAATACTCCCTGACGGTGAAAATATGCCCTCAGATTCAAAATACTCCCTGACGGTGAAAATATGCCCTCAGATTCAAAATACTCCCTGACGGTGAAAATATGCCCTCAGATTCAAAATACTCCCTGACGGTGAAAATATCCCCTCAGATTCAAAATACTCCCTGACGGTGAAAATATCCCCTCAGATTCAAAATACTCCCTGACGGTGAAAATATGCCCTCAGATTCAAAATACTCCCTGACGGTGAAAATATCCCCTCAGATTCAAAATACTCCCTGACGGTGAAAATATCCCCTCAGATTCAAAATACTCCCTGACGGTGAAAATATCCCCTCAGATTCAAAATACTCCCTGACGGTGAAAATATGCCCTCAGATTCAAAATACTCCCTGACGGTGAAAATATGCCCTCAGATTCAAAATACTCCCTGACGGTGAAAATATGCCCTCAGATTCAAAATACTCCCTGACGGTGAAAATATGCCCTCAGATTCAAAATACTCCCTGACGGTGAAAATATGCCCTCAGATTCAAAATACTCCCTGACGGTGAAAATATGCCCTCAGATTCAAAATACTCCCTGACGGTGAAAATATCCCCCTCAGATTCAAAATACTCCCTGACGGTGAAAATATGCCCTGCTGAGGCACCAGAAACCCTCATCCACCGACCGAGAAGTTCCACACTATAAACCTTGCACTCCTCTTCGTAAGAGTAAAGAAATACTTTTCATCTCTTATCGTCTTATTGATTTACAATACTTTTTCTTAAACTTACAAAGGCAGATAAGAAGCACTTGATGCTTCAGGATCTCGGCACCGTGTGTGTGTGTGTGTGTGTGTGTGTGTGTGTGTGTGTGTGTGTGTGTGTGTGTGTGTGTGTGTGTGTGTTTGTGTTGTTTACCTAGCCTCAAGAGGTTAGGTTGTAATGACAGGTTAATCTTGGTGTGGGTTTCTCGTATAGCACCAGATGAGGTAAGTCAGCCTCCAGCCACACAGCACTACCTCATCTCACACACACACACACACACACACACACACACACACACACACACACACACACACACACACACCGGTGGCCCGGTGGCCTGGTGGCTAAAGCTCCCGCTTCACACACGGAGGACCCGGGTTCGATTCCCGGTGGGTGGAAACATTTCGACACGTTTCTTTACACCTGTTGTCCTGTTCACCTAGCAGCAAATAGGTACCTGGGTGTTAGTCGACTGGTGTGGGTCGCATCCTGGGGGACAAGATTAAGGACTCCAATGGAAATAAGTTAGACAGTCCTCGATGACGCACTGACTTTCTTGGGTTATCCTGGGTGGCTAACCTTCCGGGGTTAAAAATCCGAACGAAATCTTATCTTATCTTATCTCACACACACACACACACACTCGACCACCACTTGTCAGTGTTACAAAGCTATGCCTCGTGTGTGAAGACCGGGCCACGATTAGTGGACAAAAGAACGAGCCTCCACCAATCCTGGCGCTGAATAGCCCTCGCGGGTTTAGCTCTTCAGGAAATACCAGAACACCTCTTTGTAGGTGAGTCCTTCCAGGTGTCAGCTTAAGGAACAAGTTACTAGGAGTCAGTAACACACTGGCTGTATCGCATCGACTCTGACTTGCTCAACTTTCTGTGATATATTTTGCCTCCCATATCAGACGTGTAATTTGGGAAGAGAGTTGTGTGTTGGGTAAATTTCACTACCTAACTGGTTGAGAACCAGTTTATATTGCCAGATCAACCAGATTGTGATGGATATGCGGGGCAGCAACAGCCTGGTTGACTAGGTTAGCACCAGACAAGCCTGGCTCATGGCCTGGCTCCGGGAGTAGAAAGATCCTCGGAACTCATTAAGGGTATACCCGTGTCCGGTGATCCTCTAGGTAGAGCAGGCATCTACCTGGAGTATACCGGGAGTCAACAACCCCGCGGCTCGGTCCATGACCAGACCTCGTGGTGGATCAGGGTCTGGTCATCCAGGCTGTTGCTGCTTGTCGCAACCAAACGAACGTGCGAACCACAGCCAGGCTGTGGTTCGCACGTCTTGAAGACAGCCAGGGGGGTCTGTTGGTAATATCCCTTATGTATGCTGGGAGGCAGTTGAACCATCTGGGCCCTTGGGCCCCTGACACTTATTGTGTTGTCTCTACCACGCACTAGTCCACAGATACACGTTCAAGACCTCCCTGCAGGGTTTTATATCACCAACAGTAGAACTCACTATTGAGCAACTTAATCCTTACCCTTTCTAATCCCTTATTTACCTTCTACTCTCCGGCTTGTGTTCGTCAGGTATAATATCTTAATATACTTCACGACTAGCACAGAGTAACCCGGGTCAGCGGTCATATTGGAAATACCGGAGAGTAAAAACCATTATCGCTAAATAATGTATAATCGAATTACTGAACGGGCGGTGTTCGAAGCCATGGCGAGCTGGACTCATACCTCGCAGGTCCGGTGTGTTAGCCACTGCACCATTGTGGATGATCCAGTCAGGCTTCTCAGATTGTCTTGATGTGGAGGGCAGGTTACATACGATTATAACACTATTAAATAACGCTAATCCGTATTAAAGGATCGTTATCAGAAGATACGTTGTTACTAGCAGTGATGTGTCCAGACAGTGATGATAGTTACTAGCAGTGATGTGTCCAGTGATGATAGTTACTAGCAGTGATGTGTCCAGACAGTGATGATAGTTACTAGCAGTGATGTGTCCAGACAGTGATGATAGTTATTAGCAGTGATGTGTCCAGACAGTGATGATAGTTACTAGCAGTGATGTGTCCAGTGATGATAGTTACTAGCAGTGATGTGTCCAGACAGTGATGATAGTTACTAGCAGTGATGTGTCCAGACAGTGATGATAGTTATTAGCAGTGATGATAGTTACTAGCAGTGATGTGTCTATATAGTGATAGTTACTAGCAGTGATGTGTCTAGATAGTGATGATAGTTACTAGCAGTGATGTGTCCAGTGATGATAGTTATTAGCAGTGATGTGTCCAGACAGTGATGATAGTTACTAGCAGTGATGTGCTGATGTGATGATGTTACTAGCAGATAGTCCGACAGTGATAGTTACTAGCAGTGATGTGTCCAGACAGATGATGATTAGCAGATGATATTACTAGCGATGTGTATAATGATAATGTTACTAGCGATGCTGATGTGATGATAGTTACTAGCAGTGAGTGTCCAGATAGTGAGTGTTACTAGCAGTGATGTTCCGACATGATGTGCAGTGATGTGTCCAGACAGTGATGATAGTTATTAGCAGTGATGATAGTTACTAGCAGTGATGTGTGTATATAGTGATAATAGTTACTAGCAGTGATGTGTCTAGATAGTGATGATAGTTACTAGCAGTGATGTGTCTAGATAGTGATGATAGTTACTAGCAGTGATGTGTCCAGACACTGTAAATATTAAATGTCTTCTTCCAGTGGGTTGGTGACAGTAAAACAAAGGTGACAAACGACAAACACCTCCGTAAAACAAAAGCAAATTTACGTGTGTTTTTCACATGTTCAGTCAGCGTATAAATGTTTTCAACAGTGTATTGATAAAGTACATTGTTTTGCCCGCTGCCCTACAGACAATATATGTAAACATGTGTCTTACTAAATTATTGGACTAGGAGCCTCTGGCTACTGTGTCTTATAGTTGCACATGTGTTTTAACTTTCATATTGTCGGTATTTAATACCTTTCTTGCACAAACACTTGTTCTGTTTACTGACAAACCTTACCTAACCTCTCAGATATTTACGTCAGTTTGTGTTCACCGAGGTGTGTTGGAGAGGGTTGAGACTCGGCTCTTGATCCCGCCTCTTATACAACTTTGATTGGCATCACTGACTTCTGGCCTGTGTGTGTGTGTGTGTGTGTGTGTGTGTGTGTGTGTGTGTGTGTGTGTGTGTGTGTGTGTGTGTGTGTGTGTGTGATTTACTCGCCTATTTGTGGTTGTAGGGGTCGATTCACAGCTCCTGTCCTTTTTTTTTCTTCTCTAGACTCCCGTTCCTCCCACTTGAACTTCGTCCACCGGCATTACTAGTTCCGCTCCTCCTTTAGCCTATCATCCAAACTTCTGAACTTTGCAAGAAGGGTGCGAGTGGTATGGCGGTACCGGCCAGTTGCAGGTACAAGACGTGTTTCCGCTCATTATTATTATTATTATTATTATTATTATTATTATTATTATTATTATTATTATTATTATTATTATTATTATTATTATTAAATTAATGTTGGACGAGCCTGGCCCATGGCCGGGCTCCGGGAGTAGAAAGGCTGTCGAAATATCAAAAGTATACGAAAGGTATATATTATGGGGGAGCGCTAAATCCGTAGGTATTATACAGCGCCTGTTGGGGATTGGTGGTTGATGGAAGACATTTAGGGAATTTGAGCACAGATCCAATTGAAGATTGAGACACTTATGCAACATATGAGAATCTTTATTCAGGAAACGTTTCGCCACACAGTGGCTTCATCAGTCCAATACAAAGTAGAAAGGCGTAAAGAGAGGAGGAGTTTGAGGAAATCAGTCCCTCAGCCTGGAGTAGATGTGTTCAGTCCATCAATCTTGTAGAATGTACAGCATAGGGCCGTAGACGTGGCTTATATACTGTAGAGAGGTGAGGTGAAGCAGGCGGAGGCGGGGTCATAGTGGTACCATCCACTAGTCGAAGTAGTGAGGTGAGGTGAAGCAGGCGGAGGCGGGGTCATAGTGGTACCATCCACTAGTCGAAGTAGTGAGGTGAGGTGAAGCAGGCGGAGGCGGGGTCATAGTGGTACCATCCACAGTCGAAGTAGTGAGGTGAGGTGAAGCAGGCGGAGGCGGGGTCATAGTGGTACCATCCACTAGTCGAAGTAGGTCTTCGTCCAAAGGTTGAACAAGTGTTGAAGAATTCTTTGTAACAAGATCCCATGATGCTGCAGTGTCTGACAGTTGTGATGAATGGTTTGAAAAACCGACAAGTTGAAGCACTTATGCAACACATGAGAATCATATGTTGGATAAGTGTCTCAATCTTCAACTTGTCGGTTT
>NC_091369.1:3850746-3895746 GCF_038502225.1 Cherax quadricarinatus
CTCTCCATGGAAAGAGGCAAATGTAGTCCCTGTTCACAAAAAGAAGAGCAGAGCAGAAATCAGCAACTACAGACCAGTGTCACTCCTGTCAATCACTGGTAAGATCCTTGAGACAATAATCTCAAGACAAATGACAGATTTTTTTGACTACCACTCACTACTTTGTGATCGTCAATATGGCTTCAGGAAAGGTTACTCTGCTGCTGATCTGTTGTTAAACCTCTCCACTAAGTGGCACCAGTCACTGGATGAATCCAAAGTCAGCTGTGTGGTAGCACTGGACATTGCTGGCGCTTTCGACCGGGTGTGGCACCAGGGCCTCTTAGCAAAACTTCAAGCACTGGGAATTGCAGGCTCTACGCTATGTCTCCTCAGTGATTACCTTCATGGTAGATCTCTAAGTGTAGTCCTCAATGGAACGGAATCAGCAAGACATCCTATTGGGGCAAGCGTTCCACAAGGAAGTGTGCTGGGTCCACTGTTATGGAATGTCTACTTCAACGACCTTCTTCATCTCATCCCAGAATCACATGCATATGCAGACGACTGTACACTGACATTCACTTATCCAAGAGAAGAAATGCCAGCTGCTCTAAGCTACATCAATCACCAGCTGAGAGCTATATCAGCTTGGGGAAATAGATGGCAAGTAACATTTGCACCTGAGAAAACGCAAATGATGATCGTCTCTAGGCACCATGATGGTAATGCTGGTGCAGTAGTAAGGATGAATGGGAGGATGTTGGCACCTGGAGAAGAAGTTGATATCCTTGGGGTGAAATTTGACTCCAAACTAACCATGAAGAACCATGTTGTAAATCTTGCAAACAAGGCAGCCAGGAAGCTTACAGCACTTCGCCGTATCTCGCATCTGCTTGACAGTAGGGGTTGCAAGATACTGTACGAGGCACAAGTACGCTCACACCTTGAGTATGCTCCACTTTCTTGGTTTGCCTGTCCCCCCTCTCATCTGCGACTGCTTGACAGAGTAGAGAACAGAGCAAGACGTCTCATCTCTCGCCTGGACCCATCCTGGATGGATCTGTCATTTCAGCAGAGCCTTCAACATAGGAGGGATGTGGGTGGCCTTACTGTTATGTACAAGGCCAATATTGTCAAAATACCACACTTGGATCCACTTCGAGGACAGCGCGAAACAAGCTTTTATGCCACAAGACGGGCAGAAAGCAGCAACTTCACTCTGGCTGTACCCTTCTCCAGAACATCACTCCATCTGAGATCATACATACCCAGGATGACTCGAGTATGGAACACATTCGTTCAGCATAATGATGTCAACGAGATAACGTCAGTTGATCAAATGAAAATGCTGGCCCACAGATGGCTCCAACTTCGTCCTGTTCCCTACTTGTATGTCTCATAACAAAAATGCTTTCAAATGAGCTGATGTAGGTAACAGCTCTTAGCTTGCCAATAAAGTTAGGAATCCTTAACCTGTAAATAGCTGTCAATAAAGCTAGGGATCCTTAACCTTGTCAAACCCTGTGTAAAAAAAAAAAAAAAAAAAAAAAAAAAAAAAGAGGGAGAGAGGGAGAGAGAGGGAGAGAGAGGGAGAGAGAGGGAGAGAGAGGGAGAGAGAGGGAGAGAGAGGGAGAGAGAGGGAGAGAGGGAGAGAGAGGGAGAGAGAGAGAGAGAGAGAGAGAGAGAGAGAGAGAGAGAGAGAGAGAGAGAGAGAGAGAGAGAGAGAGTATAAACACCCCCACCCACCCACACTCCACCCCACCCACGTATCACCACCCACCCTCTCTCTCTCCTGTGAACTTCAAATTATACAAGCCTCCTCTGGGATGACTTCACACCGCAAAATAGCAAGATTATCTACGCTATCTGGCTATTGTCCCAGTAGATACTGCAGTGTTTGTGGGTATACCACAAGGGACAAAGATCTTCTTGGATGTAAAGAGCCTACTTGTTCCAACTACTGCCACACAGATTGCACTCCAGAAGAAGAATTTTGTTGCAGCCAGGTTGAAAATTTCAGAAAATTTAAGGATATCCATAATCCTGTGGTATATGTGGATACAAGCCTGGAGCTACAGGAGGAAGGTTCAGAAGTCCTACCTCAGGGACTCCTGTCCAAAGATCAAGACTGCCCTCTTGGGCTGTGTTGTAAAGTTGCAGCTAAGATAATCCATCACAGGGAAGCACTTCATGAGCTCCTCAAATCATTAGATAACCTACAAGCTATTGTAGAAGGCCAGTGCAAGCCTACATCAAGTGACGCAAGTTGCTCAGCTGATGGTGACACTATTGACAAAGACTGGAAGTCCCACACTGAGCTTAACTCAGGGGTAAACATCTGGTGGAATTCTGTCATCGCTAAGGTCCCACAGACTGACAGAGTTCAAAACACTACCTTTGGGAATTCTAACACAATTCCTCTGACCACCACAGAGGGAACAAATCCTCTTCCCAGCAACGTGGGAAGCCTTGGATCTGTTAATTCTCCTACACCTGACATCTCTGCTTCAGCCACTGCCAGTCTACTTGACAGTGCACATACCATCCCTGATCCTACACCTGTCAGCACACCTGCCGATACTATTCTAGAATCTGGTAGTAGTGCTTCGACAGCAAGCTCTGAGCCAGGAGTTTCTCCACCAGAGAACGGTGCAGTTAGTGATCAGGGAACTATCACTGCACCTGATCACCTGCTACGCCGAAGTACGAACAGCAGGGACACATCTGTCAGAACTGGTAGAGGGCGGGGTAGAGGACGTGGAGGAGGACGTGGTGGAGGAAGACATCTACAGCCGTCTCACCCTCCACTAACACAGTTCCAGCGGCAGAATCCGAGGACAAATCTGCGAAACACAGGAGGTACAACAAATCCTAGTCCACCCTCCCAGGCACCTAGGCTGTGCTCTCGCTGTCACCGGAAGGGGCACTCTGCCAACAACTGCCTGCGAGATACCAGGTGTAACTACTGCTACAAGAAAGGACATAAGGAGGACCAGTGTCGGAAGAAAAAGGAACTTGACAGACAGGGCCACCTGTTTAGAGACCTGTTCTCAGAACAAACCAGCAGGATCTCTGAATTGGTAAACACTCTCACACGTCACCCACTTAGCTACTCCTATCCCAGCCCATCAGGTGGGATTGGGCCTTATACAAGACCACAGACCTACATCCCTGCAGCTGCCTCAGTACCCTACCTCTCTCAAGGGCAGGCACCTTACATTCCCTACACACCCACCACCTCAAGCTGACCACTTCATCATGAGGAGCCAGTCTATCAGCATCCTGTCGGCCAACATTAGAGGTTTCATTACTAATGTTGGAGAGCTCACACATAGCTTTGTGAACACTCGACGTCCCGACATGATAGCTGTTGTTGAAACATTTTTGGATGACAGGACTCCAGAAAATTTTGCAAGAATTGCTGGCTACACCTCATGGATGAGAAGAGACAGGCAAGGGCAAGGAGGTGGTGTTGCTGTGTGCTTCTCTAAAAGTGTTCATGCCCAGCACATAGATGTTGCCACCCCTACACATCTTGAAATGATGTTCTTCAAGCTCTGTATAAACACTAGTACCTCTGTACTAGCATGTGCAATGTACAGACCTCAGTGGCAACATGCAGACCCTATCAACTTCCTAATGGAAAATATTGACTCCCTTCTGCTACAACACAACTGTCAACATATTATAATTGTTGGTGACCTCAACCAGCACCTTATACAGAGGGACTTTGATGACCTTCTTGCAGTGTTTGACATGAGAAACTTTGTTGATTTCCCTACTCATATCTCTGGCTCCTCCCTTGACCCAGTAGTGAGTGATCTGGCAGAAGGCATAGTCACTTGTCAACCCCTCGGCTACGTTGGATCGTCTGACCACAAGGCTGTTTTTACCACACTTAAGATCCCAACAGAACGAGGTGAGGAGTCCACACGTACAACCTGGCTATGGGAAAGAGGTAATTGGCCAGCCCTTTGCTCTGAGCTCGCCACCACCGACTGGAATGCTCTTCTCCAGGGGGATGTTGACAACCAAGTGAAAGCCTTCACTGGACACATCCTTAATCTGCAACAAGAACACATTCCTCACCGGCAATATGTGACAAAGCCTACAGATCAGCCTTGGTTTGGCTTTCGTTGTAGAGAGGCTGCTACTGCTAAGTACAAAGCATGGCGAAGGTATAAGAGACATCCTACCACCTATAACAGGAACTTGCACATGCAAGCCTGTAGGCATATGGGTGATGTTCAAAAGTGGGAGGTGGACACTAAAAGAAAGTTAGCATCAGGTAGGGTAGGCTCCAAAACCTGGTGGTCCCTGGTCAAGGACAGACAAGGTTATCTGCCTGATGAACTTATTCCACCTCTAAATCGACAGGATGGGACCACCTCTACTAGTAGTCAAGAGAAGGCGGACCTCTTTGCTGAACACTTTGCTACCAAAATGCAAGTTCCTGATCCAGCAAGGGACCCTCCTTGGCTAGCTGCAAGAACTGTGTCAAAACTGTCAGTGGTGACAATAAGGCAGGAGGAGGTGCATTTCCTTCTTAAATCACTTGACCAAGAAAAGGCACTGCCTAGTACAGTGTAAATGGCCCTCTCCATGGAAAGAGGCAAATGTAGTCCCTGTTCACAAAAAGAAGAGCAGAGCAGAAATCAGCAACTACAGACCAGTGTCACTCCTGTCAATCACTGGTAAGATCCTTGAGACAATAATCTCAAGACAAATGACAGATTTTTTTGACTACCACTCACTACTTTGTGATCGTCAATATGGCTTCAGGAAAGGTTACTCTGCTGCTGATCTGTTGTTAAACCTCTCCACTAAGTGGCACCAGTCACTGGATGAATCCAAAGTCAGCTGTGTGGTAGCACTGGACATTGCTGGCGCTTTCGACCGGGTGTGGCACCAGGGCCTCTTAGCAAAACTTCAAGCACTGGGAATTGCAGGCTCTACGCTATGTCTCCTCAGTGATTACCTTCATGGTAGATCTCTAAGTGTAGTCCTCAATGGAACGGAATCAGCAAGGCATCCTATTGGGGCAAGCGTTCCACAAGGAAGTGTGCTGGGTCCACTGTTATGGAATGTCTACTTCAACGACCTTCTTCATCTCATCCCAGAATCACATGCATATGCAGACGACTGTACACTGACATTCACTTATCCAAGAGAAGAAATGCCAGCTGCTCTAAGCTACATCAATCACCAGCTGAGAGCTATATCAGCTTGGGGAAATAGATGGCAAGTAACATTTGCACCTGAAAAAACGCAAATGATGTTCGTCTCTAGGCACCATGATGGTAATGCTGGCGCAGTAGTAAGGATGAATGGGACGATGTTGGCACCTGGAGAAGAAGTTGATATCCTTGGGGTGAAATTTGACTCCAAACTAACCATGAAGAACCATGTTGTAAATCTTGCAAACAAGGCAGCCAGGAAGCTTACAGCACTTCGCCGTATCTCGCATCTGCTTGACAGTAGGGGTTGCAAGATCCTGTACGAGGCACAAGTACGCTCACACCTTGAGTATGCTCCACTTTCTTGGTTTGCCTGCCCCCCCTCTCATCTGCGACTGCTTGACAGAGTAGAGAACAGAGCAAGACGTCTCATCTCTCGCCTGGACCCATCCTGGATAGATCTGTCATTTCAGCAGAGCCTTCAACATAGGAGGGATGTGGGTGGCCTTACTGTTATGTACAAGGCCAATATTGTCAAAATACCACACTTGGATCCACTTCGAGGACAGCGTGAAACAAGCTTTTATGCCACAAGACGGGCAGAAAGCAGCAACTTCACTCTGGCTGTACCCTTCTCCAGAACATCACTCCATCTGAGATCATACATACCCAGGATGACTCGAGTATGGAACACATTCGTACAGCATAATGATGTCAACGAGATAACGTCAGTTGATCAAATGAAAATGCTGGCCCACAGATGGCTCCAACTTCATCCTGTTCCCTACTTGTATGTCTCATAACAAAAATGCTTTCAAATGAGCTGATGTAGGTAACAGCTCTTAGCTTGCCAATAAAGTTAGGAATCCTTAACCTGTAAATAGCTGTCAATAAAGCTAGGGATCCTTAACCTTGTCAAACCCTGTGTAAAAAAAAAAAAAAAAAAAAAAAAAAAAAAAAAAAAAAAAAAAAAAAAAAAGAGAGAGAGAGAGAGAGAGAGAGAGAGAGAGAGAGGGAGAGAGAGAGAGGGAGAGAGAGAGAGAGAGAGAGAGAGAGAGAGAGAGAGAGAGAGAGAGAGAGAGAGAGAGAGAGAGAGAGCGAGGGAGAGAGAGAGAGAGAGAGAGAGAGAGAGAGAGCACAGGTTCATGACGTGAGAATAGCACCTATAACACAGGTGCATGACGCGAGAATATCAGCGACAACACAGGTGCATGACGTGAGAATATCAGCGACAACACAGGTGCATGACGTGAGAATATCAGCGACAACACAGGTGCATGACGAGAGAGTATCAGCGACAACACAGGTGCATGATGTGAGAATATCAGCGACAACACAGGTGCATGATGTGAGAATAGCGACAACACAGGTGCATGACGTGAGAATATCAGCGACAACACAGGTGCATGACGTGAGAATATCAGCGACAACACAGGTGCATGACGTGAGAATATCAGCGACAACACAGGTGCATGACGAGAGAATATCAGCGACAACACAGGTGCATGATGTGAGAATATCAGCGACAACACAGGTGCATGATGTGAGAATATCAGCGACAACACAGGTGCATGACGTGAGAATATCAGCGACAACACAGGTGCATGACGTGAGAATATCAGCGACAACACAGGTGCATGATGTGAGAATATCAGCGACAACACAGGTGCATGATGTGAGAATATCAGCGACAACACAGGTGCATGACGTGAGAATATCAGCGACAACACAGGTGCATGATGTGAGAATAGCGACAACACAGGTGCATGATGTGAGAATATCAGCGACAACACAGGTGCATGATGTGAGAATAGCGACAACACAGGTGCATGATGTGAGAATATCAGCGACAACACAGGTGCATGACGTGAGAATATCAGCGACAACACAGGTGCATGACGAGAGAATATCAGCGACAACACAGGTGCATGATGTGAGAATATCAGCGACAACACAGGTGCATGATGTGAGAATAGCGACAACACAGGTGCATGATGTGAGAATATCAGCGACAACACAGGTGCATGATGTGAGAATAGCGACAACACAGGTGCATGACGTGAGAATATCAGCGACAACACAGGTGCATGACGTGAGAATATCAGCGACAACACAGGTGCATGACGTGAGAATATCAGCGACAACACAGGTGCATGACGAGAGAATATCAGCGACAACACAGGTGCATGACGTGAGAATATCAGCGACAACACAGGTGCATGATGTGAGAATAGCGACAACACAGGTGCATGATGTGAGAATATCAGCGACAACACAGGTGCATGACGTGAGAATATCAGCGACAACACAGGTGCATGACGAGAGAATATCAGCGACAACACAGGTGCATGATGTGAGAATATCAGCGACAACACAGGTGCATGATGTGAGAATATCAGCGACAACACAGGTGCATGACGTGAGAATATCAGCGACAACACAGGTGCATGACGAGAGAATATCAGTGACAACACAGGTGCATGACGTGAGAATATCAGCGACAACACAGGTGCATGATGTGAGAATATCAGCGACAACACAGGTGCATGACGTGAGAATATCAGCGACAACACAGGTGCATGATGTGAGAATATCAGCGACAACACAGGTGCATGACGTGAGAATATCAGCGACAACACAGGTGCATGATGTGAGAATATCAGCGACAACACAGGTGCATGACGTGAGAATATCAGCGACAACACAGGTGCATGATGTGAGAATATCAGCGACAACACAGGTGCATGATGTGAGAATAGCGACAACACAGGTGCATGATGTGAGAATATCAGCGACAACACAGGTGCATGATGTGAGAATAGCGACAACACAGGTGCATGACGTGAGAATATCAGCGACAACACAGGTGCATGACGTGAGAATATCAGCGACAACACAGGTGCATGACGTGAGAATATCAGCGACAACACAGGTGCATGACGAGAGAATATCAGCGACAACACAGGTGCATGATGTGAGAATATCAGCGACAACACAGGTGCATGACGTGAGAATAGCGACAACACAGGTGCATAACATGCGAATAGCACCTATAACACAGGTACATGACGTGAGAATAGCGACAACACAGGTGCATAACATGAGAATAGCAGCGACAACACAGGTGCATGACGTGAGAATATCAGCGACAACACAGGTGCATGACGTGAGAATATCAGCGACAACACAGGTGCATGACGAGAGAATATCAGCGACAACACAGGTGCATGATGTGAGAATATCAGCGACAACACAGGTGCATGACGTGAGAATATCAGCGACAACACAGGTGCATGATGTGAGAATAGCGACAACACAGGTGCATGATGTGAGAATATCAGCGACAACACAGGTGCATGACGTGAGAATATCAGCGACAACACAGGTGCATGATGTGAGAATATCAGCGACAACACAGGTGCATGATGTGAGAATATCAGCGACAACACAGGTGCATGACGTGAGAATATCAGCGACAACACAGGTGCATGATGTGAGAATATCAGCGACAACACAGGTGCATGACGTGAGAATATCAGCGACAACACAGGTGCATGATGTGAGAATATCAGCGACAACACAGGTGCATGATGTGAGAATAGCGACAACACAGGTGCATGACGTGAGAATATCAGCGACAACACAGGTGCATGATGTGAGAATAGCGACAACACAGGTGCATGATGTGAGAATAGCGACAACACAGGTGCATGATGTGAGAATAGCGACAACACAGGTGCATGATGTGAGAATAGCGACAACACAGGTGCATGATGTGAGAATAGCGACAACACAGGTGCATGATGTGAGAATAGCGACAACACAGGTGCATGACGTGAGAATATCAGCGACAACACAGGTGCATGACGTGAGAATATCAGCGACAACACAGGTGCATGACGTGAGAATATCAGCGACAACACAGGTGCATGACGTGAGAATATCAGCGACAACACAGGTGCATGACGTGAGAATATCAGCGACAACACAGGTGCATGACGTGAGAATAGCAGCGACAACACAGGTGCATGACGTGAGAATATCAGCGACAACACAGGTGCATGATGTGAGAATAGCGACAACACAGGTGCATGATGTGAGAATAGCGACAACACAGGTGCATGATGTGAGAATAGCGACAACACAGGTGCATGATGTGAGAATAGCGACAACACAGGTGCATGATGTGAGAATAGCGACAACACAGGTGCATGACGTGAGAATAGCAGCGACAACACAGGTGCATGACGAGAGAATATCAGTGACAACACAGGTGCATGACGTGAGAATAGCAGTGACAACACAGGTGCATGATGTGAGAATATCAGTGACAACACAGGTGCATGACGTGAGAATAGCAGCGACAACACAGGTGCATGACGTGAGAATAGCGACAACACAGGTGCATGACGTGAGAATAGCAGCGACAACACAGGTGCATGACGTGAGAATATCAGCGACAACACAGGTGCATGACGTGAGAATATCAGCGACAACACAGGTGCATGACGTGAGAATATCAGCGACAACACAGGTGCATGACGTGAGAATATCAGTGACAACACAGGTGCATGACGTGAGAATATCAGTAGTAGTAGCAGCAGCAGCAGCAGCAGCAGCAGCAGCAGCAGCAGCAGCAGTAGTAGTAGCAACAGCATTAGCAACAGCAGTAGTACTACTAGTAGTAGCAGTAACAGCAGTAGCAGTAACAGCAGTAGCAGTAACAGCAGTAGCAGTAACAGCAGTAGCAGTAACAGCAGTAGCAGTAACAGCAGTAGCAGTAACAGCAGTAGCAGTAACAGCAGTAGCAGTAACAGCAGCGGGCGGCAGCACGACACGCACTCCACTTCCTCTGTGACAAGTCCTGACAAAGGAAATTTTGTGCTCGGATTTCATCATTTCACAGCGCCCTGAATCTGACATGTTGATCCCCAGTATTGGTGGCCCGCATTTCACAAACCGTGCTGTGGCTTGCGCCAGGCTGAGTTTTATTGTGCTATCAACTGCTGTGCCATGCTGTGCTGTGCAGTATTTGGCTGTGACTTGGTAGTGTGCTGTACGAGAGAGGATGATGTACAGCTTCACAACTGTACGTACTTGGTCTTCATCTGCAAGACCCGGTGCTCAGTCTGGTACACTAGTGGTCATCAGTCAGCAGGCGTTGAGAGTACAGAGGTTGGAACGTCGTATACGCCTCCACCACCTGCGTAATTGGCTCTCCAAGTGACGCAGACCTGCGCAGGTTGTGACCTTCCCGTAAGAACGTTACATCGTCAGATTAATCTTGAATGCCATCGCCCCCACGATCCTTTCTCTGATGAGAATCCGCAATGGGTTCAACTCAATCTAGTAATAGATTTTTAGGGGGCTGTGTTTCAGACGAGTCTGGCCCATGGCCGCGCTCCTAGAGTAGTAACACTCGACACTCATCAAAGATGATTACCAGCGAGGTCTGGTCATGGACCGGGCCGCGGGGGCGTTGACCCCCGGAACGCCCTGCAGGTATACCAGTGAGGTGATGGGGTTAAATGGTCAATTATCCTCCTCTGGTCTACGGAAGCTTTGTTTCACTTTATTTAAACAACCAGGAATTGGTTGGGAGGTTAATTGGTCTTAAAACCTATCTAGCTACACGAGGGTCATTAATGTGTATCTGAGGTTATACAGTGGCAGATACACACCTCTTGGTGTGTGTATCTTGTGCACAACCCGCACATAGAAGAGACGATTCGGTTGGTCTTGGACCGTGTAGAAGTCATTGTGACTTGTAAACTGCCGGGCTGCGGTTCGTACGTCAGTTTGCGTGTAGCCAGCAGTCATAGCCTGGTTGATCAGGCCCTGATTCACCACGAGGCCTGGTGATGGACCGGGCCGGCGTTGACCCCCGAAATACCCTCCAGGTTTCGGTATTGTGCCTTGTTCTTTATTTGTATATATCTTGTATACACTGGTAGATACACACCTGTTGGGGTATACATCATATTACAACCCAGGAGTCCAAATGTCCTGTTATCCTGGGTGTAAAGGGAGCAAAATAAACACAGCAGAAAAGTTTTGACTTGTATTATCCTTCACCAATTTAGAACAGCAGTATGTACACTATATACACTATGTACAGTGATAGGTATTAGTGCACTCCACGGTAAGCAAGGCAGAATAGAAGCCACTAGAGAGCAGACCGTGCTTCAACCAGCTCTAGAATGGGAATGACAAGGGCAGACAGGAGAGTGGAACCCACATAACCTCTGCGATTGCCAAAACCATCTTCTTACTGGCTGGAACCTGGTTACTGGTTGAACGACGGGGCCCCATCGTCATCCTTCAGTCACCTGGTTCGCTG
The DNA here is from genome assembly GCF_038502225.1 of Cherax quadricarinatus. NCBI lineage: Eukaryota > Metazoa > Arthropoda > Malacostraca > Decapoda > Parastacidae > Cherax > Cherax quadricarinatus. The sequence goes on from NC_091369.1 coordinate 3,862,246, forward strand.
GTTGGGGGAGATAGCCTGTGAATGAGGGTGTGTACATGCGCCGAATAAAGGTTACGTACTCTTTGCATGCCACACATTATCTACCAGATAAATACTGTAATGAGCTTATGTTGAGCACACACTGCCCGCTAAGACCTAACGAGAGAGAGAGAGAGAGAGAGAGACGAGGTTGCAGAACGAACCGTTATTGATAACACCGTTTCGCTCTCTCTAGTGCGAAAAGTTGTGAGAGTAAAGGCTTGTTTTGCCACTTATGTTTTTACACCAGCATTGTCTGCAGTGGAATATTTTGGTCTAGACACAAGTGGTAAGATAGGCGTGCAAAGACAAGTGGTCTTCGAGAGTAAGGAAAAGGGGTGAGAGGCAGTGTATTTACTTACAAAGTGGAGACTGATTTAGGTGCAACGATCAGGGGGTAACGTAGGTGGGTTTAAGTTGTGGGAAGAACAGTGGAGTGCACTTAGAGTGCAGCAAATTTAGGTGGAAAAGGAGGCGGTTACACGTACAAAGTGGGTGATTTTTAGGTGGGAAGGACACTGCCTCCACTTAACACAGTGGGCTGGTATGATGCTCCTTGGCAGGTCAACCATAAGTGGCTTTGCCCTTCTGGGAAGACAGATAGTGAGTGAATGATGATGGGGTGTGGGTCACAGCGCCTTGCTCCAAAATGTGTGTGTGTGTGTGTGTGTATGTACAGTATATATATATATATATATATATATATATATATATATATATATATATATATATATATATATATATTTATTTATTTATTTATTTATTAAACATAGGCAACTTGTAACACACACACACACACATCTGTGTGTGTGTGTGTGTGTGTGTGATGAAGGATCAGAGGATTATAGAGGGTTATAATAAAATTATATAATGATAATTGGGAGTTATATATTTTAATTATTAATGATCACTGATAGTTATCAACAGCTGGGTAATGTGAATGTATTGATTGTGACCAAAAATTATTTGTAATACCTAACTTTTCGAGTTAATGAATATTGATTATTTGTTGAAATAGAAGTAGAGAGAGAGAGAGAGAGTAAAAAGAGAGATAAAGAAGAAAGGAAGGAAATGGAATGAAGGGAGGGGAGACGAGGAGATATTTGAAGCTTAATAATCATATAAACTTGTGAAGGATACTGTTAAAGGAATTCTTGAGAACTTCGTGGCTTGTATAGAGTCGTTTTAAGTAGAGTTTACAAAGGTGCGATCATTTGGTGTGGATAAATCAGCGACACGTGTGTGTGTGTGTGTGTGTGTGTGTGTGTGTGTGTGTGTGTGTGTGTGTGTGTGTGTGTGTGTGTGTGTGTGTGTGTGTTGTGTGTGTGGTGTGTGTGTGTGTGTGTGTGTGTGTGTGTGTGTGTGTGTGTGTGTGTGTGTTTGTGTGTGTATTGTGTGTGTGTGTGGTGTGTGTGTGGTGTGTGTGTGTGTGTTGTGTGTGCGTGTGTGTGTGTGTGTGTGTGTGTGGTGTGTGTGTGTGTGTGTGTGTGTGTGTGTGTGTGTTGTGTGTGTGTGTGTGTGTGTGTGTGTGTGTGTGTGTGTATGTGTGTGTATTGTGTGTGTGTGTGTGTGATGTGTGTGTGTTGTGTGTGCGTGTGTGTGTGTGTGTGTGTGTGTGTGTGTGTGTTGTGTGTGTGTGTGTGTGTGTGTGTGTTGTGTGTGAGTGTGTGTGTGTGTGACGTGGATAAAAACACTAGAGAACACTAGTGTGTATCACACGAAATCGTAATAACACGATTAAAAATAAATCAGGGAACTGGTTTGTGAATTTTAGGGACTCCTTCGCCATGGGTTAAAAACCTCACCCGTTCCCTGACCAGCAGTGTATGTTTACCTGGAGTATACCTGTAGAGGGTTTCGGGGATCAACGCCCTCGCGGCCCGGTCTGTAACCAGGCCTCGCGGTGGATCAAGGTCTGATCAACCAGACATGTTTACTAAGGGTCTCAGTGCTTGGTACATTTCTTATGTAAACATGAGTTTCCCAACATTTCTGTGCTAGAGTACAACATTTCTGTGCTAGAGGACAATATTTCTGTGCTAGAGTACAACATTTCCACGAGATGAGTACCTACCCAGCTGTAACTCAAATAAATACGTGGCTTGTGGGGGGTAGACTGAGGGCTGTTGAAAGCTGCTGAGAGTTGCTGAAAGCTGCTGAGAGCTGTTGAAAGCTGCTGAGAACTGCTGAAAGCTGCTGAGAGCTGCTGGTCTTGGAATCATGGCAAGAGATTCAGAAGTTTAAGTTGAAAGTCGTGTAGAGGTTGATGCCTGCCCTGCCCAACACAATGATTTAATGCCACAGGGAAAGACATAGTAAACTGCGCTCTTGTCTCGGTTGCTTAAACCTCTTTCTCTTGCTGATGGCTGGAATTATTTTGCCAGAGTGGTTTAACTATGCATCTCTTCTGGTTGAATCTGTTTTTGTCTTAAGATGATTCGGTTAAATGTGGTTGAACACACTCTCGGCTGGTTGAAAAGGGAGTTGACCTACATGAGGAGGCGAGTTAGGGTAATTTAGTACACAGTTTGAAGAACAGGTATGATGTGGCTCAAGAGGTTAGAAGGCAGCTATACCCATGATAGTAATTTTTGAAGGCTTTGTGGGGAGCCGAGACTCAGAGACGTTGAATAACGAGGTTTTGTACTGGCAACGTTTTCCTCTGTGTAGGGCTTTGTCAAGTCATAACCTAATCAAGCTCTTCACCGAGCGAAACGTGCTAGTAAAAGTGTTGTCTGCAACTTACATCTGTCTGTATATTTTTCAGGCAAAACAGCATTTACATAAAGACACAAGTGGAACACCTAGGTGTCCTACTTGTCAACACTGATAACAGAGTGTTGCACATGGTTTTTACTAGTCGACTTGTAGGTGATCTGTACTGTTAAAATTATATTGTAACATTTTGTTGACAACTTTGAGAGTATTGCAACTTTATTACTATACTTTGTTTATTACTGCAACATAACACTGTTACCGTAACGTAAGTCTGTTGTTATCACAACTTACTGTTTAGTACCACAACTTAACACTGTTACTACAACGTCAGTCTGTTGTTACCACAACTTACAGTTTAGCACCACAACTTAACACTTACGTCACAACTGTTACGTCACAACACTGTTTAGTACCACAACGTAACACTGCTTCAGGTTACTGGTGAATACCACTCCTCTGGGAATCTCATCAAGCGTCTTACAGAAGACCTCACTTGTTCCCAGGTAATTGTTTGTTTAAATATCAGAGAAGATGGAGAGATAAAGAGACTGAGAGGGAGAGATGGGGAGACTGTAAGGAAGAGAGGAATAACAAGAGCCAAGAATAATACCTTGTGCTTCGTTATTACGGTGGAATGCGTGTTAATGTGTTAAATATAATTAGTGTGATAACACAAGAAACAGACGCTATACTCTGAAGCTTCTGTCGATAGTAATGACAGCAGAAGTGTAGGTGGTGGTGACAGCAGGTATTGTATCAGTTGTATTTGTTAAAGCTTTTATTATAGGCTTTTCTTGTTGCAATCAACACATCTTTTGGAGCTTGCAGTGTTGCAGAGATGAGTAGGAAGTGTGTTACCAACACAGGCAAAGAATGGCTTGTGAGACCTGATCGTAATGGGAATTTGAGCAAACAAACTTAGCAGTAGACTATGATGTATATTTTACCTTCACTCACTATATACAGGTATGTACACTATGTACAATATGTACAGATAGAATAATAAGTGTACACGACAGTGACAGATGGCAGAGCAGAAGCTAGAGAGAGCGCACCGTGCTCAACCAGCAGGTAGGCAGGTCTACCAATGCTTACCGTAAGTGAACCACGTTGCTTTGGCGGGCTTGCCTGTGATTGGTCAGTGAACCAAGGTACTGATTTAACGACGGGTACCCTATTGATCTTTAAACCCTTAGGACCGGTTTGCTGGTTGGGAGGCAGCCTATAGGGAAGTGTGACATACGCCGAATAAATTGTAACATTTTTTGCATGCCACAAAGTCGTTCCCTTGAACGAATCTGCCTGGACTTCTTATTCATTTCTGCTGCATTACAAGCTCCTGAAGATGTGTTGGTTGCATCACGAAAGGCCTAGAGGTATCATTCAACTTCCCCAGTAGTTGTTTTGCATTTAGAGTTTTGTATTTGCCCCTGTTTCCTTCTTTCCCCATCTCGTTTCCTCCAAGTTTATAGGTCTCTTTAAATTTTCCAATTTATCCTGTGTTATCCGTGTTTTACACAGTGTTCACTTTATCCATGTCTCCCCTAGTGCTCACTTCACCCATGTCTCCCCTAGTGCTCACTTCACCTATGTCTACCCTAGTGCTCACTTCACCTATGTCTACCCTAGTGCTCACTTCACCTATGTCTACCCTAGTGCTCACTTCACCTATGTCTACCCTAGTGCTCACTTCACCCATGTCTGCCCTATTGCTCACTTCACCCATGTCTACCCTTGTGCTCACTTCACCCATGTCTACCCTAGTGCTCACTTCACCCATGTCTACCCTAGTGCTCACTTCACCCATGTCTCCCCTAGTGCTCACTTCACCCATGTCTACCCTAGTGCTCACTTAACCCATGTCTCCCCTAGTGCTCACTTAACCCATGTCTCCCCTAGTGCTCACTTCACCCATGTCTCCCCTAGTGCTCACTTCACCCATGTCTCCCCTAGTGTTCATTTCACCCATGTCTAGCCTAGTGCTCACTTCACCTATGTCTCCCCTAGTGCTCACTTCACCTATGTCTACCCTAGTGTTCACTTCACCTATGTCTACCCTAGTGCTCACTTCACACACGTCTTCCCTAGTGCTCACTTCACCCATGTCTACCCTAGTGCTCACTTCACCTATGTCTACTCTAGTGCTCACTTCACCTATGTCTACCCCGGTGCTCACTTCACTTATGTCTACTCTAGTGCTCACTTCACCCATGTCTACCCTAGTGCTCACTTCACCCATGTCTACCCTAGTGCTCACTTCACCCATGTCTACCCTAGTGCTTACTTCACCCATGTCTACTCTAGTGCTCACTTCACCCATGTCTACCCTAGTGCTCACCTCACCCATGTCTACCCTAGTGCTCACTTCACCTATGTCTACCCTAGTGCTCGCTTCACCTATGTCTACCCTAGTGCTCACTTCACACACGTCTTCCCTAGTGCTCACTTCACCCATGTCTACCCTAGTGCTCACTTCACCTATGTCTACTCTAGTGCTCACTTCACCTATGTCTACCCCGGTGCTCACTTCACTTATGTCTACTCTAGTGCTCACTTCACCCATGTCTACCCTAGTGCTCACTTCACCCATGTCTACCCTAGTGCTCACTTCACCCATGTCTACCCTAGTGCTTACTTCACCCATGTCTACTCTAGTGCTCACTTCACCCATGTCTACCCTAGTGCTCACTTCACCCATGTCTACCCTAGTGCTCACTGCACCTATGTCTACCCTAGTGCTCACTTCACCCATGTCTACCCTAGTGCTCACTTCACCCATGTCTACCCTAGTGCTCACTTCACCCATGTCTACCCTAGTGCTCACTTCACCTGTGTCTACCCTAGTGCTCAGTATCAAAGTTTAAAAGGTCTACAAGTTGAGTGGTTGTAGCTTGCATATTACTGATCAATTTGAGATGGATTTTACTGGAAAAATTTCCACCCAACTTAAGTTTCAGGTGACTGCTTGTTTCCGGCCTTCATTATATAAACATTGTTTGACCTGTTTAAGTGAGATTTATTGCGGTTGGTTGTTTCTTGTAGGTGGTATTGAATGCTGCTTACGTTGGCTAAAATAGTCGAGGTAAACAAAGGGGTAATCTTAAGCCTAATAATAATAACAACAACAGAAGAAGGAGCACTGCAGCAGACCTACTGTCCTCATTTTAGGCAGATCCATGTCACCTACTGGCCTAATAATAATAATAAGAGAAGAAGGAAGGAGCACTGCAACAGGCCTGCTGTCTTCATTTTAGGCAGGTCCAAGTCATTTACTGGCCTAATGATAATCTTTATTTCTACAAGTATATGTACAACGTACACAAGGTAACTTTGAATAGGCTTCCCAATGTAGTGGTAAATATACGAATTTTTAACTTAACTAAGTTAACGTAATGTAAGTTGTATTAGAAAGTTTTCTCGGGGGTCTCTGGGGATGGGAGTCTTCTGCATTTTTTCCCACTTAGTTTCTTGTAGCCTCCGCGTCTCTCGGCGGGGAAAAATACCTCTCCTCTTCAGTTTCACATTCTCTTCTTCTTTTGGGAACGCTTTTGTTGCTGGGTTCTTATTATTAGTTTACTAGTGTTGTCAGTAGTGTACTGGTGTTGTCAGTAGTGTACTAGTGTTGTCAGTAGTGTACTAGTGTTGTCAGTAGTGTACTAGTGTTGTCAGTAGTGCACTAGTGTTGTCAGTAGTGTACTAGTGTTGTCAGTAGTGTACTAGTGTTGTCAGTGTACTAGTGTTGTCAGTAGTGTACTAGTGTTGTCAGTAGTGTACTAGTGTTGTCAGTGTACTAGTGTTGTCAGTAGTGTGCTAGTGTTGTCAGTAGTGTACTAGTGTTGTCAGTAGTGTACTAGTGTTGTCAGTAGTGTACTAGTGTTGTCAGTAGTGTACTAGCGTTGTCAGTAGTGTACTAGTGTTGTCAGTAGTGTACTAGTGTTCTCATTAGTGTACTAGTGTTGACAGTGTACTAGTGTTGACAGTGTACTAGTGTTGTCAGTATTGTACTAGTGTTGTCAGTAGTGTACTAGTGTTGTCAGTAGTGTACTAGTGTTGTCAGTAGTGTACTAGTGTTGTCAGTAGTGTACTAGTGTTGTCAGTAGTGTACTAGTGTTGTCAGTAGTGTACTAGTGTTGTCATTAGTGTACTAGTGTTGTCAGTAGTGTACTAGTGTTGTCATTAGTGTGCTAGTATTGTCATTAGTGTACTAGTGTTGTCATTAGTGTACTAGTGTTGTCAGTATACTAGTGTTGTCAGTAGTATACTAGTGTTGTCAGTGTACTAGTGTTGTCAGTAGTGTACTAGTGTTGTCATTAGTGTACTAGTGTTGTCAGTAGTGTACTAGTGTTGTCATTAGTGTACTAGTGTTGTCATTAGTGTACTAGTGTTGTCATTAGTGTACTAGTGTTGTCAGTGTACTAGTGTTGTCATTAGTGTACTAGTGTTGTCAGTAGTGTACCAGTGTTGTCAGTAGTGTACTAGTGTTGTCATTAGTGTACTAGTTTTGTCAGTGTACTAGTGTTGTCAGTGTACTAGTGTTGTCAGTAGTGTACTAGTGTTGTCAGTAGTGTACTAGTGTTGTCAGTAGTGTACTAGTGTTGTCAGTAGTGTACTAGTGTTGTCAGTGTACTAGTGTTGTCATTAGTTTACTAGTGTTGTCAGTAGTGTACCAGTGTTGTCAGTAGTGTACTAGTGTTGTCAGTAGTGTACTAGTGTTGTCAGTGTACTAGTGTTGTCATTAGTTTACTAGTGTTGCCATTAGTGTACTAGTGTTGTCAGTAGTGTACTAGTGTTGTCAGTAGTGTACTAGTGTTGTCATTAGTGTATTAGTGTTGTCAGTAGTGTACTAGTGTTGTCAGTAGTGTACTAGTGTTGTCAGTGTACTAGTGTTGTCATTAGTTTACTAGTGTTGCCATTAGTGTACTAGTGTTGTCAGTAGTGTACTAGTATTGTCATTAGTTTAATAGTGTTGTCAGTAGTGTACTAATGTTATTAGTTTACTAGTGCTGTCAGTAGTGTACTAGTGTTGTCAGTAGTGTACTAGTGTTGTCAGTGTACTAGTGTTGTCATTAGTTTACTAGTGTTGCCATTAGTGTACTAGTGTTGTCAGTAGTGTACCAGTATTGTCATTAGTTTAATAGTGTTGTCAGTAGTGTACTAATGTTGTTATTAGTTTACTAGTGCTGTCAGTAGTGTACTAGTGTTGTCATTAGTGTACTAGTGTTGTCATTAGTGTACTAGTGCTGTCAGTAGTGTACTAGTGTTGTCATTAGTGTACTAGTGTTGTCAGTAGTGTACTAGTGTTGTCATTAGTGTACTAGTGTTGTCAGTGTACTAGTGTTGTCATTAGTGTACTAGTGTTGTCAGTGTACTAGTGTTGTCAGTGTACTAGTGTTGTCAGTGTACTAGTGTTGTCAGTGTACTAGTGTTGTCATTAGTGTACTAGTGTTGTCAGTAGTGTACTAGTGTTGTCATTAGTGTACTAGTGTTGTCATTAGTGTACTAGTGTTGTCAGTAGTGTACTAGTGTTGTCAGTAGTGTACTAGTGTTGTCAGTAGTGTACTAGTGTTGTCAGTAGTGTACTAGTGTTGTCATTAGTGTACTAGTGTTGTCATTAGTGTACTAGTGTTGTCAGTAGTGTACTAGTGTTGTCAGTAGTGTACTAGTGTTGTCAGTAGTGTACTAGTGTTGTCATTAGTGTACTAGTGTTGTCAGTGTACTAGTGTTGTCAGTAGTGTACTAGTGTTGTCATTAGTGTACTAGTGTTGTCAGTGTACTAGTGTTGTCATTAGTGTACTAGTGTTGTCAGTAGTGTACTAGTGTTGTCAGTAGTGTACTAGTGTTGTCAGTAGTGTACTAGTGTTGTCAGTAGTGTACTAGTGTTGTCATTAGTGTACTAGTGTTGTCAGTGTACTAGTGTTGTCATTAGTGTACTAGTGTTGTCATTAGTGTACTAGTGTTGTCAGTAGTGTACTAGTGTTGTCATTAGTGTACTAGTGTTGTCAGTAGTGTACTAGTGTTGTCAGTAGTGTACTAGCGTTGTCAGTAGTGTACTAGTGTTGTCAGTAGTGTACTAGTGTTGTCAGTAGTGTACTAGCGTTGTCAGTAGTGTACTAGCGTTGTCAGTAGTGTACTAGTGTTGTCAGTAGTGTACTAGTGTTGTCAGTGTACTAGTGTTATCAGTAGTGTACTAGTGTTGTCAATAGTGTACTAGTGTTGTCAGTAGTGTACTAGTGTTGTCAGTAGTGTACTAGTGTTGTCAGTAGTGTACTAGCGTTGTCAGTAGTGTACTAGTGTTGTCAGTAGTGTACTAGTGTTGTCAGTAGTGTACTAGTGTTGTCAGTAGTGTGCTAGTGTTGTCAGTGTACTAGTGTTGTCAGTAGTGTACTAGTGTTATCAGTAGTGTACTAGTGTTGTCAGTAGTGTACCAGTGTTGTCAGTAGTGTACTAGTGTTGTCAGTAGTGTACTAGTGTTGTCAGTGTACTAGTGTTGTCATTAGTTTACTAGTGTTGCCATTAGTGTACTAGTGTTGTCAGTAGTGTACTAGTGTTGTCAGTAGTGTACTAGTGTTGTCATTAGTGTATTAGTGTTGTCAGTAGTGTACTAGTGTTGTCAGTAGTGTACTAGTGTTGTCAGTGTACTAGTGTTGTCATTAGTTTACTAGTGTTGCCATTAGTGTACTAGTGTTGTCAGTAGTGTACTAGTATTGTCATTAGTTTAATAGTGTTGTCAGTAGTGTACTAATGTTATTAGTTTACTAGTGCTGTCAGTAGTGTACTAGTGTTGTCAGTAGTGTACTAGTGTTGTCAGTGTACTAGTGTTGTCATTAGTTTACTAGTGTTGCCATTAGTGTACTAGTGTTGTCAGTAGTGTACCAGTATTGTCATTAGTTTAATAGTGTTGTCAGTAGTGTACTAATGTTGTTATTAGTTTACTAGTGCTGTCAATAGTGTACTAGTGTTGTCATTAGTGTACTAGTGTTGTCATTAGTGTACTAGTGCTGTCAGTAGTGTACTAGTGTTGTCATTAGTGTACTAGTGTTGTCAGTAGTGTACTAGTGTTGTCAGTAGTGTACTAGTGTTGTCATTAGTGTACTAGTGTTGTCAGTGTACTAGTGTTGTCATTAGTGTACTAGTGTTGTCAGTGTACTAGTGTTGTCAGTGTACTAGTGTTGTCAGTGTACTAGTGTTGTCAGTGTACTAGTGTTGTCATTAGTGTACTAGTGTTGTCAGTAGTGTACTAGTGTTGTCATTAGTGTACTAGTGTTGTCATTAGTCTAGTGTTGTCAGTGTTCTAGTGTTGTCATTAGTGTACTAGTGTTGTCAGTAGTGTACTAGTGTTGTCAGTAGTGTACTAGTGTTGTCAGTAGTGTACTAGTGTTGTCATTAGTGTACTAGTGTTGTCATTAGTGTACTAGTGTTGTCAGTAGTGTACTAGTGTTGTCAGTAGTGTACTAGTGTTGTCAGTAGTGTACTAGTGTTGTCATTAGTGTACTAGTGTTGTCAGTGTACTAGTGTTGTCAGTAGTGTACTAGTGTTGTCATTAGTGTACTAGTGTTGTCAGTGTACTAGTGTTGTCATTAGTGTACTAGTGTTGTCAGTAGTGTACTAGTGTTGTCAGTAGTGTACTAGTGTTGTCAGTAGTGTACTAGTGTTGTCAGTAGTGTACTAGTGTTGTCATTAGTGTACTAGTGTTGTCAGTGTACTAGTGTTGTCATTAGTGTACTAGTGTTGTCAGTAGTGTACTAGTGTTGTCAGTAGTGTACTAGTGTTGTCATTAGTGTACTAGTGTTGTCAGTAGTGTACTAGTGTTGTCAGTAGTGTACTAGCGTTGTCAGTAGTGTACTAGTGTTGTCAGTAGTGTACTAGTGTTGTCAGTGTACTAGTGTTGTCAGTAGTGTACTAGTGTTGTCAGTAGTGTACTAGTGTTGTCAGTAGTGTACTAGTGTTGTCAGTAGTGTACTAGTGTTGTCAGTAGTGTGCTAGTGTTGTCAGTGTACTAGTGTTGTCAGTAGTGTACTAGTGTTATCAGTAGTGTACTAGTGTTGTCAGTAGTGTACTAGTGTTGTCAGTAGTGTACTAGTGTTGTCAGTAGTGTACTAGTGTTATCAGTAGTGTACTAGTGTTGTCAGTAGTGTACTAGTGTTGTCAGTAGTGTACTAGTGTTGTCAGTAGTGTACTAGTGTTGTCAGTAGTGTACTAGTGTTGTCAGTAGTGTGCTAGTGTTGTCAGTGTACTAGTGTTGTCAGTAGTGTACTAGTGTTATCAGTAGTGTACTAGTGTTGTCAGTAGTGTACTAGTGTTGTCAGTAGTGTACTAGTGTTGTCAGTAGTGTACTAGTGTTGTCAGTAGTGTACTAGTGTTGTCAGTAGTGTACTAGTGTTGTCAGTAGTGTACTAGTGTTGTCAGTAGTGTACTAGTGTTGTGAGTGTACTAGTGTTGTCAGTAGTGTACTAGTGTTGTCAGTAGTGTGCTAGTGTTGTCAGTGTACTAGTGTTGTCAGTAGTGTACTAGTGTTATCAGTAGTGTACTAGTGTTGTCAGTAGTGTACTAGTGTTATCAGTAGTGTACTAGTGTTGTCAGTAGTGTACTAGTGTTGTCAGTAGTGTACTAGTGTTGTCATTCTTCTCATCAGTTTCAAGTCATCAACAGTCAGTCACATATAATAGTTGAAGTGTCAGATCATTTAAGTATACAAGTGTTAGTTGTAGGTCAGTCTTGGACGACCTCACTGCTTGATCTAGCTCAGTCTTGGACGACCTCACTGCTCGATCTAGCTCAGTCTTGGACGACCTCACTGCTTGATCTACCTCAGTCTTGGACGACCTCACTGCTTGATCTACCTCAGTCTTGGACGACCTCACTGCTTGATCTAGCTCAGTCTTGGACGACCTCACTGCTTGATCTAGCTCAGGCTTGGACGACCTCACTGCTTGATCTAGCTCAGGCTTGGACGACCTCACCGCTTGATCTAGCTCAGTCTTGGACGACCTCACTGCTTGATCTAGCTCAGTCTTGGACGACCTCACTGGTTGATCTAGCTCAGTCTTGGACGACCTCACTGGTTCATCTAGCTCAGTCTTGCACGACCTCACTGCTTGATCTACCTCAGTCTTGGACGACCTCACTGCTTGATCTAGCTCAGTCTTGGACGACCACACTGCTTGATCTAGCTCAGTCTTGGACGACCTCACTGCTTGATCTAGCTCAGTCTTGGACGACCTCACTGCTTGATCTAGCTCAGTCTTGGACGACCTCACTGCTTGATCTAGCTCAGTCTTGGACGACCTCACTGCTTGATCTAGCTCAGTCTTGGACGACCTCACTGCTTGATCTACCTCAGGCTTGGCCGAGCTCACTGCTTGATCTAGCTCAGTCTTGGACGACCACACTGCTTGATCTAGCTCAGTCTTGGACGACCTCACTGCTTGATCTAACTCAGTCTTGGACGACCTCACCGCTTGATCTAGCTCAGTCTTGGACGACCTCACTGCTTGATCTAGCTCAGTCTTGGACGACCTCACCGCTTGATCTAGCTCAGTCTTGGACGACCTCACCGCTTGATCTAGCTCAGGCTTGGACGACCTCACCGCTTGATCTAGCTCAGGCTTGGACGACCTCACCGCTTGATCTAGATCAGGCTTGGACGACCTCACTGCTTGATCTAGCTCAGGCTTGGACGACCTCACCGCTTGATCTAGCTCAGGCTTGGACGACCTCACTGCTTGATCTAGCTCAGTCTTGGACGACCTCACTGCTTGATCTAGCTCAGTCTTGGACGACCTCACTTCTTGATCTAGCTCAGTCTTGGACGACCTCACTGCTTGATCTAGCTCAGTCTTGGACGACCACACTGCTTGATCTAGCTCAGTCTGGGACGACCTCACTGCTTGATCTAGCTCAGTCTTGGACGACCTCACTGCTTGATCTACCTCAGGCTTGGACGACCACACTGCTTGATCTAGCTCAGTCTTGGACGACCACACTGCTTGATCTAGCTCAGTCTTGGACGACCTCACTGCTTGATCTAGCTCAGTCTTGGACGACCTCACTGCTTGATCTAGCTCAGGCTTGGACGACCTCACTGCTTGATCTAGCTCAGTCTTGGACGACCTCACTGCTTGATCTAGCTCAGTCTTGGACGACCACACTGCTTGATCTAGCTCAGTCTTGGACCACCTCACTGCTTGATCTAGCTCAGTCTTGGACGACCTCACTGCTTGATCTAGCTCAGTCTTGGACGACCTCACTGCTTGATCTAGCTCAGTCTTGGACGACCACACTGCTTGATCTAGCTCAGTCTTGGACGACCTCACTGCTTGATCTAGCTCAGTCTTGGACGACCTCACTGCTTGATCTAGCTCGGTCTTGGACGACCACACTGCTTGATCTAACTCAGTCTTGGACGACCACACTGCTTGATCTAGCTCAGTCTTGGACGACCTCACTGCTTGATCTAGCTCGGTCTTGGACGACCACACTGCTTGATCTAGCTCAGTCATGGACGACCACACTGCTTGATCTAGCTCGGTCTTGGACGACCTCACTGCTTGATCTAGCTCAGTCTTGGACGACCTCACTGCTTGATCTACCTCAGTCATGGACGACCACACTGCTTGATCTAGCTCGGTCTTGGACGACCTCACTGCTTGATCTAGCTGTCTTGGACGACCTCACTGCTTGATCTAGCTCAGTCTTGGACGACCTCATTTCTTGATCTAGCTCAGTCTTGGACGACCTCACTGCTTGATCTAGCTCAGTCTTGGACGACCACACTGCTTGATCTAGCTCAGTCTTGGACGACCTCACTGCTTGATCTAGCTCAGTCTTGGACGACCTCACTGCTTGATCTAGCTCAGTCTTGGACGACCTCACTGCTTGATCTAGCTCAGTCTTGGACGACCTCACTGCTTGATCTAGCTCAGTCTTGGACGACCTCACTGCTTGATCTAGCTCAGTCTTGGACGACCTCACTGCTTGATCTAGCTCAGTCTTGGACGACCTCACTGCTTGATCTAGCTCAGTCTTGGACGACCTCACTGCTTGATCTAGCTCAGTCTTGGACGACCTCACTGCTTGATCTAGCTCGGTCTTGGACGACCTCACTGCTTGATCTAGCTCGGTCTTGGACGACCTCACTGCTTGATCTAGCTCAGTCTTGGACGACCTCACTGCTTGATCTAGCTCAGTCTTGGACGACCTCACTGCTTGATCTAGCTCAGTCTTGGACGACCTCACTGCTTGATCTAGCTCGGTCTTGGACGACCTCACTGCTTGATCTAGCTCGGTCTTGGACGACCTCACTGCTTGATCTAGCTCGGTCTTGGACGACCTCACTGCTTGATCTAGCTCAGTCTTGGACGACCTCACTGCTTGATCTTCTCACTGCTCGGTCTTGGACGACCTCACTGCTTGATCTAGCTCGGTCTTGGGCGACCTCACTGCTTGATCTAGCTCAGTCTTGGACGACCTCACTGCTTGATCTAGCTCAGTCTTGGACGACCTCACTGCTTGATCTAGCTCGGTCTTGGACGACCACACTGCTTGATCTAGCTCAGTCATGGACGACCACACTGCTTGATCTAGCTCGGTCTTGGACGACCTCACTGCTTGATCTAGCTCGGTCTTGGACGACCTCACTGCTTGATCTAGCTCGATTTTGTCTTTCTTCCTTTATTCTCCTCTCTTTCCCCGCCCTCACATGCTCGCTCGTCCAATTAACTCTTTTTTTTACGTCAGTCTCCACTGTGGCACCGTGTCAGATGCTGCCTGCACTGTGGCACCGTGTCAGATGCTGCCTGCACTGTGGCACCGTGTCAGATGCTGCATGCACTGTGGCACCGTGTCAGATGCTGCATGCACTGTGGCACCGTGTCAGATGCTGCCTGCACTGTGGCACCGTGCCAGATGCTGCCTGCACTGTGGCACCGTGCCAGATGCTGCCTGCACTGTGGCACCGTGTCAGATGCTGCCTGCACTGTGGCACCGTGCCAGATGCCTGCAGTGTGGCACCGTGCCAGATGCTGCCTGCACTGTGGCACCGTGCCAGATGCTGCATGCACTGTGGCACCGTGTCAGATGCTGCCTGCACTGTGGCACCGTGTCAGATGCTGCCTGCACTGTGGCACCGTGTCAGATGCTGCCTGCACTGTGGCACCGTGTCAGATGCTGCCTGCACTGTGGCACCGTGCCAGATGCCTGCACTGTGGCACCGTGCCAGATGCTGCTTGCACTGTGGCACCGTGTCAGATGCTGCCTGCACTGTGGCACCGTGTCAGATGCTGCCTGCACTGTGGCACCGTGCCAGATGCTGCCTGCAGTGTGGCACCGTGCCAGATGCTGCCTGCACTGTGGCACCGTGCCAGATGCTGCTTGCACTGTGGCACCGTGCCAGATGCTGCCTGCACTGTGGCACCGTGCCAGATGCTGCCTGCACTGTGGCACCGTGCCAGATGCTGCCTGCACTGTGGCACCGTGCCAGATGCTGCCTGCACTGTGGCACCGTGTCAGATGCTGCCTGCACTGTGGCACCGTGTCAAATGCTGCCTGCACTGTGGCACCGTGTCAGATGCTGCCTGCACTGTGGCACCGTGTCAGATGCTGCCTGCACTGTGGCACCGTGTCAGATGCTGCCTGCACTGTGGCACCGTGCCAGATGCTGCCTGCACTGTGGCACCGTGTCAGATGCTGCCTGCACTGTGGCACCGTGTCAGATGCTGCCTGCACTGTGGCACCGTGCCAGATGCTGCCTGCACTGTGGCACCGTGCCAGATGCTGCCTGCACTGTGGCACCGTGTCAGATGCTGCCTGCACTGTGGCACCGTGTCAGATGCTGCCTGCACTGTGGCACCGTGTCAGATGCTGCCTGCACTGTGGCACCGTGTCAGATGCCTGCACTGTGGCACCGTGCCAGATGCTGCCTGCACTGTGGCACCGTGCCAGATGCTGCCTGCACTGTGGCACCGTGTCAGATGCTGCCTGCACTGTGGCACCGTGCCAGATGCCTGCACTGTGGCACCGTGCCAGATGCTGCCTGCACTGTGGCACCGTGCCAGATGCTGCCTGCACTGTGGCACCGTGCCAGATGCTGCCTGCACTGTGGCACCGTGCCAGATGCTGCCTGCACTGTGACACCGTGCCAGATGCTGTCTGCACTGTGGCACCGTGCCAGATGCTGCCTGCACTGTGGCACCGTGCCAGATGCTGCCTGCACTGTGGCACTGTGCCAAATGCTGCCTGCACTGTGGCACCGTGCCAAATGCTGGCTGCACTGTGGCACCGTGCCAGATGCTGCCTGCACTGTGGCACCGTGCCAGATGCTGCCTGCACTGTGGCACCGTGCCAGATGCTGCCTGCACTGTGGCACCGTGCCAGATGCTGCCTGCACTGTGGCACCGTGCCAGATGCTGCTTGCACTGTGGCACCGTGCCAGATGCTGCCTGCACTGTGGCACCGTGCCAGATGCTGCCTGCACTGTGGCACCGTGCCAGATGCTGGCTGCACTGTGGCACCGTGCCAGATGCTGCCTGCACTGTGGCACCGTGCCAGATGCTGCCTGCACTGTGGCACCGTGCCAGATGCTGCCTGCACTGTGGCACTGTGCCAGATGCTGCCTGCACTGTGGCACCGTGCCAGATGCTGCCTGCACTTTGCCACCGTGCCTGATGCTGCCTGCACTGTGGCACCGTGCCAGATGCTGCCTGCACTGTGGCACCGTGCCAGATGCTGCCTGCACTGGCACCGTGCCAGATGCTGCCTGCACTGGCACCGTGCCAGATGCCTGCACTGTGGCACCCTGCCAGATGCCTGCACTGTGGCACCGTGCCAGATGCTGCCTGCACTGTGGCACCGTGCCAGATGCTGCCTGCACTGGCACCGTGCCAGATGCTGCCTGCACTGTGGCACCGTGCCAGATGCTGCCTGCACTGGCACCGTGCCAGATGCTGCATGCACTGGCACCGTGCCAGATGCCTGCACTGTGGCACCGTGCCAGATGCCTGCACTGTGGCACCGTGCCAGATGCCTGCACTGTGGCACCGTGCCAGATGCCTGCACTGTGGCACCGTGCCAGATGCCTGCACTGTGGCACCGTGCCAGATGCTGCCTGCACTGTGGCACCGTGCCAGATGCTGCCTGCACTGTGGCACCGTGCCAGATGCTGCCTGCACTGTGGCACCGTGCCAGATGCTGCCTGCACTGTGGCACCGTGCCAGATGCTGCCTGCACTGTGGCACCGTGCCAGATGCTGCCTGCACTGTGGCACCGTGCCAGATGCTGCCTGCACTGGCACCGTGCCAAATGCTGCCTGCACTGTGGCACCATGCCAGATGCTGACTGCAGTGTGGCACCGTGCCAGATGCTGCCTGCACTGTGGCACCGTGCCAGATGCTACCTGCACTGTGGCACCGTGCCAGATGCTGCCCGCACTGTGGCACCGTGCCAGATGCTGCCTGCACTGTGGCACCGTGCCAGATGCTGCCTGCACTGTGGCACCGTGCCAGATGCTGCCTGCACTGTGGCACCGTGTCAGATGCTGCCTGCACTGTGGCACCGTGCCAGATGCTGCCTGCACTGTGGCACCGTGCCAGATGCTGCCTGCACTGTGGCACCGTGCCAGATGCTGCCTTCACTGTGGCACCGTGCCAGATGCTGCCTGCACTGTGGCACCGTGCCAGATGCTGCCTGCACTGTGGCTCCGTGCCAGATGCTGCCTGCACTGTGGCACCGTGCTAGATGCTGTCTGCACTGTGGCACCGTGCCAGGTGCTGCCTGCACTGTGGCACCGTGCCAGATGCTGCCTGCACTGTGGCACCGTGCCAAATGCTGCCTGCACTGTGGCACCGTGCCAAATGCTGCCTGCACTGTGGCACCGTGCCAGATGCTGCCTGCACTGTGGCACCGTGTCAGATGCTGCCTGCACTGTGGCACCGTGCCAGATACTGCCTGCACTGTGGCACCGTGCCAGATGCTGCCTGCACTGTGGCACCGTGCCAGATGCTGCCTGCACTGTGGCACCGTGCCAGATATTGCCTGCACTGTGGCACCATGCCAGATGCTGTCTGCACTGTGGCACCGTGGCAGATGCTGCCTGCACTGTGGCACCGTGCCAGATGCTGCCTGCACTGTGGCACCGTGCCAAATGCTGCCTGCACTGTGGCACCGTGCCAAATGCTGCCTGCACTGTGGCACCGTGCCAGATGCTGCCTGCACTGTGGCACCGTGCCAGATGCTGCCTGCACTGTGGCACCGTGCCAGATGCTGCCTGCACTGTGGCACCGTGCCAGATGCTGCCTGCACTGTGGCACCGTGCCAGATGCTGCCTGCACTGGCACCGTGCCAGATGCTGCCTGCACTGTGGCACCGTGCCAGATGCTGCCTGCACTGTGGCACCGTGCCAGATGCTGCCTGCACTGTGGCACCGTGCCAGATGCTGCCTGCACTGTGGCACCGTGCCAGATGCTGCCTGCACTGTGGCACCGTGCCAGATGCTGCCTGCACTGTGGCACCGTGCCAGATGCTGCCTGCACTGTGGCACCGTGCCAGATGCTGCCTGCACTGTGGCACCGTGCCAGATGCTGCCTGCACTGTGGCACCGTGGCAGATGCCTCCTTCAAGTGAAGGAAAATGCAATCTTTTCGTTATTTTTTTATTTTAATTTCAGTTATTGTGTAATATAGTTACAGCAAGTTCGTGTGTTTACTCATCTATGTTTTCGTCGGTACACAGCTCCTGGCCCCGCCTGTTTTGTTGCTCGCTACTATGTTCACTTACTCCCTGCTCCAAGAACTGTGTGTGTATGTGTATGTGTGTGTGTACTCACCTATTTGTGGTTGCAGGGGTCGAATCCTAGCTCCTGGCCCCGCCTCTTCACCGGTTGCTACTAGGTCCGTTTTCTAATAAATATGTTATAGTGTTTGCTTGGACAACCGTTTCAAGTGAGAAGTGTCGGATCTGAGAGGGACGTGACCTCTCAGTGGCTACATTCTCACTACTACTACTACTCTGCACCTCTCCTTCCGACAGTATTTAAGTCTCCGCACTGTCGCTTGATATTCAGATAGTTCCTGACTATGGAACTGAACTTCTCCAGGCTGAGGGACTGACAACCTCATATTCTACGACTTTAAGGGTGATGGACTGATTACATCGTCTTCACATCTCTACGGTTCCTGCCTACTTTCTGTATTCGACTGAAGAAGCCTACTGTGTAGGCGAAACATCTTGGAATAAAGTTGTCTAACTGTTGCATATATATATATATATATATATATATATATATATATATATATATATATATATATATATATATATGGATGTGTCTATAAGATTCCTTGTAAAATTTGCGATAAAGTTTATTACGGTCAAACTGGTAAAAATCTCGAACTAAGATTAAAAAAACTTAAATATAGCATTAGAACTGGACAAGATTCCAATGCTCTATTTATTCATGTAAGAGATTTTAACCATCCAATTGATTTTCAAAAAGTTGAGAAAGTAGTATCAAGCAAGTCCATGGTCGACAGGAATATAATTGAATCTTGTTTCATAAAAAGCAGTTTTGACAATAATATGAATATTTCCTTTGGTTTATATAAATTAGATCCATTTATAATTAATAGAATTTGGGAAGAATTTAATAATACACTGGACAAATAATAATTTTTAAATTTTCTTGGGTAGAATAGTTTGTTGGTGAGTTGTGCAAAGGACCTGTCCAGTTGGGTCGGCGCGCGTCAGGTGTTTAACCGTTGTGGGATCTGATAGTGAGGTGCTGGCCAGACCCCTTATATAGCTTCCTTGGATGCTTTACTTTCATAGTTCGTTGATAATGTTAGTAGTCACGAAAGCGCTTGGAATTTCTCTATTCTTTCAGAGTGGTTGTTTTGCATATTCTGAAATAACCTGTTTACTGTGATCTTATTGCATATATATATATATATATAAATATAGATATATATATATAAATATATATATATATATATATATACATATATATATATATATATATATATATCAACCTGTCGCTACGTCCTACTTTCTCCTCTTCCCTTCCTATCCCCCAGTTTTCTCTCAGTTTCTCTTTTACCTTCCACACTCTCCTCTGGTCCTCTCCTCACCACCTCTTCGCTCTTCTACCTCTTACTCCTTTATCATTTTAATTTATTTTTTATCCTTTACCCATTTTCACTCTCCCTTCTTTTCCCCGCACACTTTGTTCACCCTTCTTTCTCCCCTTGTTCATCCCTCTTTGTGCCGTTGTTCATCTCTCCTCCCCTTCAGCCCGTGAACGTAGATTAATGTTAGAACCTTTTTCAAATCTTCTATAAGAATATTCGCTTTTACCATATTATATTATATTAACAATTTCACTTTCTTGAAAAATGGGAAGTATCTGAGTGTTGGAGGAATGTCTGAGTGTTGGAGGTGTATCTGAGTGTTGGAGGTGTATCTGAGTGTTGGAGGAATGTCTGAGTGTTGGAGGTGTATCTGAGTGTTGGAGGAATGTCTGAGTGTTGGAGGTGTATCTGAGTGTTGGAGGAATGTCTGAGTGTTGGAGGTGTATCTGAGTGTTGGAGGAATGTCTGAGTGTTGGAGGTGTATCTGAGTGTTGGAGGAATGTCTGAGTGTTGGAGGTGTATCTGAGTGTTGGAGGAATGTCTGAGTGTTGGAGGTGTATATGAGTGTTGGAGGAATGTCTGAGTGTTGGAGGTGTATCTGAGTGTTGGAGGAATGTCTGAGTGTTGGAGGTGTATCTGAGTGTTGGAGGAATGTCTGAGTGTTGGAGGTGTATCTGAGTGTTGGAGGAATGTCTGAGTGTTGGAGGTGTATCTGAGTGTTGGAGGAATGTCTGAGTGTTGGAGGTGTATCTGAGTGTTGGAGGAATGTCTGAGTGTTGGAGGTGTATCTGAGTGTTGGAGGAATGTCTGAGTGTTGGAGGTGTATCTGAGTGTTGGAGGAATGTCTGAGTGTTGGAGGTGTATCTGAGTGTTGGAGGAATGTCTGAGTGTTGGAGGTGTATCTGAGTGTTGGAGGAATGTCTGAGTGTTGGAGGTGTATATGAGTGTTGGAGGAATGTCTGAGTGTTGGAGGTGTATCTGAGTGTTGGAGGAATGTCTGAGTGTTGGAGGTGTATCTGAGTGTTGGAGGAATGTCTGAGTGTTGGAGGTGTATCTGAGTGTTGGAGGAATGTCTGAGTGTTGGAGGTGTATCTGAGTGTTGGAGGAATGTCTGAGTGTTGGAGGTGTATCTGAGTGTTGGAGGAATGTCTGAGTGTTGGAGGTGTATATGAGTGTTGGAGGAATGTCTGAGTGTTGGAGGTGTATCTGAGTGTTGGAGGTGTATCTGAGTGTTGGAGGAATGTCTGAGTGTTGGAGGTGTATCTGAGTGTTGGATTAATGTCTGAGTGTTGGAGGTGTATCTGAGTGGTGGATGTTTGAGTGTTGGAGGTATCTGAGTGGCCTCGACCACATCCATCAGTATTCTCCCAATTACTTACCCTTGTCGCAAAACACCCACACACACACACACACACACACACACACACACACACACACACACACACACACACACACACCCACACCCACACCCACACCCACACCCACACCCACACACACGTACGTACGTACGTAAGTACTTTTTCCAACACACACTACAAACTTACCTACTACGCCCTGTATAACAGTTACTTCCACTTAAGCATTTAAGTCTCCCAACACAATTACTTTCTCACTCGGTAGCAAACACTTGCTTAAATATCTGCCAGCATCTCTCTCTCTCCTCTACACTCCTCTCTTCCTCCTCGGATACGTAAATATTTCGTATAACCCACTTTTCCCATCCTGCCCTTATTTTAATCCTCATACAGCTTCGATGGGGTTTTTCTACTCTCGGAGCCCGGCCATGGGCCAGGCTCGTCTGGTGCTTGCCTGGTCAACCAGGCTGTTGCTGGTGGTGGCCCGCAGCCCCACATATCCAGTACAGCCTGGTTGATCTGGCACCTGGTGAAGATGCTTATCCAGTTTCCTTTTGCCAGAGATTATCTTTGGAAGCCTCGGTTTCTGTTCCACTAAACAGCGTACCACTGTAAAATTTACAGTGGAATTCTAATAATGTTGGTAGAATTAACCATAAAATAGAGGAAAATGCGCAGTACCGTGACTAGAACAATACACAAATAACCCGCACATAGAGAGGAGCTGACCACGATGTTTCGGTCCAACGTGGACAATTTACAGTCGTATGGTAAATGGTGCAAATCTGACCGGTTAAATGGAGAAAGCTCCTGAGGAGCGAAGCGTTGCCACAATGTCCCTCTTGACCTCACATACCGCTGTCTTTCAGCTCGCTCTTTTCTCACTAAATTTCACTTTTCTCTTTCCCTTTCTCTTCTTTTGCATTGTTTTGTTTAATCTCGTTCAGTTATAACGCTAATTTTTAAGGGGGGGGGGGGAGTGGTAAGCCAGTGGAAGGCCTCTGTCAGAAGACCAAAAGCTCCAGCGGCTGGTGATCATGTGATTAAGATCCCCGTCAGGAAACACTTGTCCTGTTTCCTGACAAACCTTATCTAACCTAACCCAACCTAACCTAACCTAACCTAACCTAACCTAACCTAACCTAACCCAACCTAACCGAACCTAACCTAACCTAACCCAACCTAACCTAACCTAACCTAACCTAACCTAACCCAACCTAACCTAACCTAACCCAACCTAACCTAACCTAACCTAACCTAACCTAACCTAACCTAACCCAACCTAACCTAACCTAACCTAACCTAACCTAACCTAACCTAACCCAACCTAACCTAACCTAACCTAACCTAACCTAACCTAACCTAACCCAAGCTAACCTAACCTAACCCAACCCAAGCTAACCTAACCTAACCTAACCTAACCCAACCCAACCCAAGCTAACCTAACCTAACCTAACCTAACCTAACCTTACCTAACCTAACCTAACCCAAGCTAACCTAACCCAACCCAAGCTAACCTAACCTTACCTTACCTTCCTAACCTAACCTAACCTAACCTAAACTAACCCAAGCTAACCTAACCTAACCTAACCCAAGCTAACCTAACCTAACCCAAGCTAACCTAGCCTAACCTAACCTAACCTAACCCAAGCTAACCTAACCTAACCTAACCCAAGCTAACCTAGCCTAACCTAACCTAACCCAAGCTAACCTAACCTAACCTAACCCAAGCTAACCTAACCTAACCCAAGCTAACCTAACCTAACCTAACCTAACCCAAGCTAAACTAACCTAACCTAACCCAAGCTAACCTAACCTAACCTAACCCAAGCTTACCTAACCCAACCCAAGCTAACCTAACCTTACCTAACCTAACCTAACCTAACCCCAGCTAGCCTAACCTAACCTAACCCAAGCTAACCTAACCTAACCCAAGCTAACCTAACCTAACCCAAGCTAACCTAGCCTAACCTAACCTAACCCAAGCTAGCCTAACCTAACCTAACCCAAGCTAGCCTAACCTAACCTAACCCAAGCTAACCTAACCTAACGTGACCTAACCTAACCCAAGCTAACCTAACCTAACCCAACCCAAGCTAACCTAACCTAACCTAACCCAACCCAAGCTAACCTAACCCAACCCAAGCTAACCTAACCTTGCCTTACCTAACCTAACCTAACCCAAGCTAACCTAACCTAACCCAAGCTAACCTAACCTAACCTAACCCAATCTAACCTAACCTAACCTAACCTAACCCAAGCTAACCTAACCTAACCTAACCTAACCCAATCTAACCTAACCTAACCCAAGCTAACCTAACCTAACCCAAGCTAACCTAACCTAACCTAACCTAACCTAACCCAAGCTAACCTAACCTAACCCAAGCTAACCTAACCTAACCTAACCCAAGCTAACCTAACCTAACCTAACCCAAGCTAACCTAACCTAACCCAAGCTAACGTAACGTAACCTAACGTAACCTAACCTAACCCAAGCTAACCTAACCTAACCTAACCCAAGCTTACCTAACCCAACCCAAGCTAACCTAACCTAACCTTACCTAACCTAACCCCAGCTAGCCTAACCTAACCCAAGCAAACCTAACCTAACCCAAGCTAGCCTAGCCTAACCTTACCTAACCTAACCTAACCTAACCTTACCTAACTTAACCTAATCTAACCAAACTAACCTAACCTAACCCAAGCTAACTTAACCTAACCTAACCTTACCTTACCCAACTTTTGCATCCCTGAGAGTATACAGATATATTTTGTCCATATTTATCTTCTAGTTCCCTACACCACCGTTCCATTTTCTTTAAGCAAGTCTCTTAATTTGATGTTCCGTCTTCTCCCTCTCTTTAATTGCGCCCCTTCCTTACCCTATTCTCCTCTCCCTTGGTTTCTCCCCTAGTTTATCTAATTTCTCTCTTAGATGGGCAATTTCCCTTCTCGGCCCTTTCTTGCCTTCACGTTTTCTTCTGTATCCTTCATCCTTTCATTCATTACCTGCCATTACTTCTTGATTTGCTCTTTCACCCATTTCAGTTCCCCTTCCTTACCTGGTGTTCGTTTTCTCATCCCTTGTTTTCTTTATGTCATTATTCATGTATTCACTGCATTTCTGCCTTGCCTCATATACTTCTCTGTTCGCTTTATCTGATTCTCTCTCTGTCTTTCTGTCTGTCTCTCGCCTTGTTCCAGCTGCCTCCTGGGGAACATCTCTCTACACTCACCCACTAACATCATCTAGTTGCTACAGATGTACTTTCTCTGTCTTCATCTCTTATTGTTTACGTTTTTATCTTCTCGTACTCTGCGTCACTGCCCGTGGCTCCCATGTGGCTCCCATGTGGCTCCCACGTGGCTCCCACGTGGCTCCCATGTGGCTCCCATGTGGCTCCCATGTGGCTCCCACGTGGCTCCCACGTGGCTCCCATGTGGCTCCCACGTGGCTCCCACGTGGCTCCCACGTGGCTCCCATGTGGCTCCCATGAAAAAATTCACTTTCAACTGATCTTTGATAATTTCCCAATTATCACTGTTATCTTTTCTGTTCTGTTATTTGTGTGATGTTGGTGCGTCGTTGGTGAGGTTTTTCTTGTCTCTCTGCAGTGACATGAGTTCCCTGACTCCACTGACGTCACTCCTCCCGTCTTGTCTCTCTGCAGTGACATGAGTTCCCTGACTCCACTGACGTCACTCCTCCCGTCTTGTCTGTCTGCAGTGACATGAGTTCCCTGACTCCACTGACGTCACTCCTCCCGTCTTGTCTCTCTGCAGTGACATGAGTTCCCTGACTCCACTGACGTCACTCCTCCCGTCTTGTCTGTTTCACTTCACACAATTTTCACTCTTTTGCGGCTTGGTGATGTTCTTGATCCATCAGTCTTTGAAGAGACGCTTTCCCTAATTGAATTTGCTGAGTGTCTTGCTAAAACCCACTTGATTACTGGAGCTGGCACTGGTGTGTGTGTGTGTGTACTCACCTAGTTATACTCACTTAGTTGAGGTTGCAGGGGTCGAGTCCAAGCTCCTGGTCCCGCCTCTTCACTGGTCGCTAATAGGTCACACTCCCTGAACCATGGGCTTTATCGTACCTCTGCTTAAAGCTATGTATGGATCCTGCCTCCACTACATCGCTTCCCAAACTATTCCACTTCTTGACTACTCTGTGGCTGAAGAAATACTTCCTAACATCCCTTTGATTCATCTGTGTCTTCAGCTTCCAACTGTGTCCCCTTGTTACTGTGTCCAATCTCTGGAACATCCTGTCTTTGTCCACCTTGTCAATTCCTCTCAGTATTTTGTATGTCGTTATCATGTCCCCCCTATCTCTCCTGTCCTCCAGTGTCATCAGGTTGATTTCCCTTAACCTCTCCTCATAGGACATACCTCTTAACTCTGGGACTAGTCTTGTTGCAAACCTTTGCACTTTCTCTAGTTTCTTTACATGCTTGGCTAGGTGTGGGTTCCAAACTGGTGCCGCATACTCTAATATGGGCCTAACGTACACGGTGTACAGGGTCCTGAACGATTCCTTATTAAGATGTCGGAATGCTGTTCTGAGGTTTGCCAGGCGCCCATATGCTGCGGCAGTTATTTGGTTGATGTGCGCTTCAGGAGATGTGCCTGGTGTTATACTCACCCCAAGATCTTTTTCCTTGAGTGATGTTTGTAGTCTCTGGCCCCCTAGACTGTACTCTGTCTGCGGTCTTCTTTGCCCTTCCCCAATCTTCATGACTTTGCACTTGGTGGGATTGAACTCCAGGAGGCAATTGCTGGACCAGGTCTGCAGCCTGTCCAGATCCCTTTGTAGTTCTGCCTGGTCTTCGATCGAGTGAATTCTTCTCATCAACTTCACGTCATCTGGAAACAGGGACACCTCAGAGTCTATTCCTTCCGTCATGTCGTTCACAAATACCAGAAACAGCACTGGTCCTAGGACTGACCCCTGTGGGACCCCGTTGGTCACAGGTGCCCACTCTGACACCTCGCCACGTACCATGACTCGCTGCTGTCTTCCTGACAAGTATTCCCTGATCCATTGTAGTGCCTTCCCTGTTATCCCTGCTTGGTCCTCCAGTTTTTGCACCAATCTCTTGTGTGGAACTGTGTCAAACGCCTTCTTGCAGTCCAAGAATATGCAGTCCACCCACCCCTCTCTCTCTTGTCTTACTGCTTTCGCCATGTCATAGAACTCCAGTAGGTTTGTGACACAGGATTTCCCGTCCCTGAAACCATGTTGGCTGCTGTTGATGAGATCATTCCTTTCTAGGTGTTCCACCACTCTTCTCCTGATAATCTCCATGATTTTGCATACTATACATGTCAGTGACACTGGTCTGTAGTTTAATGCTTCATGTCTGTCTCCTTTTTTAAAGATTGGGACTACATTTGCTGTCTTCCATGCCTCAGGCAATCTCCCTGTTTCTATAGATGTATTGAATATTGTTGTTAGGGGTACACATAGTGCCTCTGCTCCCTCTCTCAATACCCATGGGGAGATGTTATCTGGCCCCATTGCCTTTGAGGTATCTAGCTCACTCAGAAGCCTCTTCACTTCTTCCTCGGTTGTGTGCACTGTGTCTAGCACATGGTGGTGTGCCCCACCTCTCCGTCTTTCTGGAGCCCCTTCTGTCTCCTCTGTGAACACTTCTTTGAATCTCTTGTTGAGTTCCTCACTTCACGGTCATTTCTTGTTGTCTCTCCTCCTTCCTTCCTTAGCCTGATTACCTGGTCCTTGACTGTTGTTTTCCTCCTGATGTGGCTGTACAACAGTTTCGGGTCAGATTTGGCTTTCGCTGCTATGTCATTTTCATATTGTCTTTGGGCCTCCCTTCTTATCTGTGCATATTCGTTTCTGGCTCTACGACTGCTCTCCTTATTCTCCTGGGTCCTTTGCCTTCTATATTTCTTACATTCCCTAGCACACTTGGTTTTTGCCTCCCTGCACCTTTGGGTAAACCATGGGCTCATCCTGGCTTTTTCATTATTCCTGTTACCCTTGGGTACAAACCTCTCCTCAGCCTCCTTGCATTTTGTTGCTACATATTCCATCATCTCATTAACTGGCTTCCCTGCCAGTTCTCTGTCCCACTGAACCCCGTTCAGGAAGTTCCTCATTCCTGTGTAGTCCCCTTTCTTGTAGTTTGGCTTCATTCGTCCTGGCCTTCCTGCTTCTCCCTCCACTTGTAGCTCTACTGTGTATTCGAAGCTTAAAACCACATGGTCACTGGCCCCAAGGGGTCTTTCATATGTGATGTCCTCGATATCTGCACTACTCAAGGTGAATACTAAGTCCAGCCTTGCTGGTTCATCCTCTCCTCTCTCTCTTGTAGTGTCCCTTACGTGTTGGTACATGAAGTTTTCCAGTACCACCTCCATCATCTTAGCCCTCCATGTATCTTGGCCCCCATGCGGGTCCAAGTTCTCCCAATCGATCTCCTTTTGGTTAAAGTCACCCATGATCAGGAGCTTTGCCCTGCATGCATGAGCTCTTCTGGCCACTCTAGCCAGTGTATGTATGTGTGTGTATATGTGTGCTCACCTAGTTGTACTCACCTAGTTGAGGTTGCGGGGGTCGAGTCCGAGCTCCTGTCCCCGCCTCTTCACTGATCGCTACTAGGTCACTCTCCCTGAGCCGTGAGCTTTATCATACCTCTGCTTAAAGCTATGTATGGATCCTGCCTCTTAGCTCTGGGACTAGTCTTGTTGCAAACCTTTGCACTTTCTCTAGTTTCTTTACGTGCTTGGCTAGGTGTGGGTTCCAAACTGGTGCCGCATACTCCAATATGGGCCTAACGTACACGGTGTACAGGGTCCTGAATGATTCCTTATTAAGATGTCGGAATGCTGTTCTGAGGTTTGCCAGGCGCCCATATGCTGCAGCAGTGTGTATGTGTGTGTGTGTGTGTGTGTGTGTGTGTGTGTGTGTGTGTGTGTGTGCGCGCGCGCGCGTGCCTCCCCTCACCAATATGTGATTGCAAGGGTCGAGTTACGCCTCTTAGCTGTTCGCTACTAGGTTCACTCTTTCCGTGCTCCATGAACTTTTTCGTACCTCTTCTTAAAGCTATGTATGGATTCTGTCTCCACTACTTCACTCTTCAGACTGTTCCACTTCTTGTGGGTGTGTATTCACCTGTTTGTGGTTGCAGGAGTCGAGTCACAGCTTCTGACCCTGACTTGCTTTACTGATTCCTAGCAGGAGTCTTGGAGGTATTACCCTGGAACGTGTGTCCTCTCTTGAGATGGCTGCTGCAAATATGTTTTGTGGTCTTAGATGCTTTGATGGAGTTTAGAGGACGTGTGGGACCGAGGTCCCACTGGTTGTGGGAGTGGCTGGCTGGCGTGAGGTGTGCTCTGATGTGCATAGGAGGCAAGCTATAAAGGCAGGAAGTAGGAAATACAGCTCTCTCTCTCTCTCTCTCTCTCTCTCTCTCTCTCTCTCTCTCTCTCTCTCTCTCTCTCTCTCTCTCTCTCTCATTCCCCTTCTTTGTGCACTTCAAACACAGACTCTTATATTCCACAAAATCCATTTCGTAAGTGTTTGGTGCTAGATCTTAAAACATTTTCTCCTGATTTGAACCTTCTCATTTTGGCCATCAAAGTCACACGACATAATGACTAGTTTAGATAGCATATTGAAATGTATGTGGAGGTAATTCCAAAGCGCTTCATTTACGTTTGACGAGAGGAAAATCCATTAGTCGAGTGACATCAAAGATCTTTATGGTTTAGGAGGTTGTGTCACAAGTGAGGCTGGCTGGAGGTTGTGTCACGAGTGAGGCTGGCTGGAGGTTGTGTCACGAGTGAGGCTGGATGGTGTGTTCTGTGCCCATGGAACAGACAGACAAGGGGTTACCGTCAAGCTCTTGTTGGTTTACAGGGCATCTGTCATCTTACACCGTATCGAGCACGGATGCTGTCTTCCAGTTTGTGTGATGGAGAGATTGCCTGTCTGTTACTCCAGCAGAGTTATGCTCGCCGCGTCTTAACCACATATATATATATCTATATATCTATATATATATATATATATATATATATATATATATATATATATATATATATATATATATATATATATATATATATATATATATATATGAGAGTGAGAATTCGCAGAACATGCGAAATATTCACAAACACTAATATTTGGTCGAAGGAGAGTCGAACCTACGAACCTTGGGACAAGGTATGCCGTACTCTAACCACCGTACCACACTGGACCAATACCTTTGCGTCGGGCCAACGCTAGACGTTTTGATCCAAGGCAGCCAGCATCCAGGCAGGTGGTGTTGTCTCTTCGCGTGCTCGTGGCGCCCCTGCTTTTCATTGGGGAATTGTTGCATCTCCTGCCGAGTCTGTTGCTTTCATAGGGAGTGATTTTCGTATGCAAATTTGGGACTAGTCCGGATTTTGCAAGCGTATATTATCATGTATCT
The DNA here is from genome assembly GCF_038502225.1 of Cherax quadricarinatus. NCBI lineage: Eukaryota > Metazoa > Arthropoda > Malacostraca > Decapoda > Parastacidae > Cherax > Cherax quadricarinatus. Next base: position 3,891,898 of record NC_091369.1, read on the forward strand.
TTCTCGCCTGCGTTCCAGGGAATACAAATAAAGGTATCTTGATCCGAAGGTTTAAAGTTGTTCTGTTCTTCAGGTCAACCTTGATTACTTCCCATTTCCTACTCGCAGTACCACCTTTATACCGGTTCATGTTTGCACACGATGATGACAATGATGATAGTAATAATAATAATAATAATAATAATAATAATAGTGATATTGGGTGAGTGGTGGTGGGTGATGTGTGACCAGTCTCGGAGACACGGGGGAACGAATGATGGAAAAATATTAAATTGAGACCAGTAGAGTGGTAGAGGGAAGAGTGAGAGTATGGGAGAGGGTGTGTGTGTGTGTGTGTGTGTGTGTGTGTGTGTGTGTGTGTGTGTGTGTGTGTGTGCGCGTGTGCGTGTGTGTGTGTGTGTGTGTGTGTGTGTGTGTGTGTGTGTGTGTGTGTGTGTGTGTGTGTGTGCGTGCGAGAGTGAGTGAGTTTGTATGAGGAGCAGGTGTGTGAGTGTATGGGACAACAAGAATGAAGAAATGGGAGAGGGTATGTATGTGAGTTTGAGGGAGAGATGTGTGAAAGGGAGAGTGTGTGTGAAAGACCAAAGGCATGAAAGAGTGCAGACATCGCTGCCATACATAAGGGAGGCAGTAAAATGCTAACTATTAAAAACTACAGACCAGTAGCACTCACTTCCCACCTCATAAAAGTCTTAGGAAGAGTGATGGGATATCAGATTAAAAATTTTAGAAGGACATAAGAATGGAGGAACACTGCAGATGACATGGAACACAATCTGCACAACCCAAATCAGTACAAAAAAAAAAACATACAACGGGCGGGGTTTGATCCCGCGATCAGTGTCTCAAAACTCCATTACGATTTATTGAGTCAAATCAGTACAGTTTTAGAGCCGGAAGATCATGTTTGCCACAACTAAATCTGAATCGTGGGGCGGGCGAGTGCACGCAAAATGAGGGCTACAGGTATAACTGGGAAGGTAGGCAGAGGAATTATCAGTTTGGGCTGATAGAACATAAAGGGTAGTAAACGGAGCAAAATGCAACATTAGTGAGATAAAAAGCTTAGTTCCCCGAGGCACTGTCCTGGCACCTCTGCTGTTTCTTATCCTCATAACATAGATGAAAACACCCATCACAGTTTTGTATCATTTTCAGATGACAAAATATGCGTGAAAGTCACTTCGGTATAAGACACTTAGAAATTGCAGGAAGATATACGCTGGGTTTTCCAGTGGGCAGTGGAGAACAACATGACTTTTAGTGGTGATAATTTACAGCTGTTTAGTTATAGGAAAAATTAAATGAGAATGGACACTGTATCGTTATATGGAACGAAAGAAACACGTGAAAGCGTGAGAGCATTCATGTCAGCTGAGCTTTCCTTCAAAGATGATAATAAGGTAAGAATCATGACAGCCGAAAAGATGACGGGGGTGGATAATGAGAACTTTCAAAACAAGGGAAATAGTGCCAGTGGTGACACTGCCACTGCGCTCTCTCATTTAGAACAAGGGAAATATGAGAGCTGGAACAGATAAAATGAACATCATTCACGGCTCGCATAAGAGCCAGTAAAGCATTTAAATTACTGGGAATGTCTCAGTTCTAAATATGTACTCATTGGAGCGGAGGAGAGAGAGATACATTATAATATATACCTGAAAAGTACTCGAGTGCCTGGTCCCAAATCTGCACACTGCCATAACAACATACTGGAGTGAGAGATATAGGAAGGAAGTGCAAAATAAACCCAGTGAGGAGCAGGGGTGCGGTGGACACAATTTGGGAACACTGTATCAACATCCGGGGTCCCAGACTATTCAAAATACTGGAGTGAGAGATATAGGACAAAGTGCAAAATAAACCCAGTGAGGAGCAGGGGTGCGGTGGACACAATTAGGGAACACTGTATCAACATCCGGGGTCCCAGACTATTCAAAATACTGGAGTGAGAGATATAGGACAAAGTGCAAAATAAACCCAGTGAAAAGCAAGGGTGTAGTGGGTACAACAGTGGAACATTGTATCCCAGATTGTTCACCATTTTAACAGAAGATATCAGAAGCACTGTTGGGGTAAGTGTAGAAGTTTTCAAGAGGAAACTGGACAAGTGCCAGATCAAGCAGGCTGTGGCGGATATGTGGGGCAGTGGGCCGCCAGCACGAGCAGTCTGATTAATCAGGAAAGCAGCAGACAAGCCTGGCTCAGGACCCGGCTCCGGGAGTAGAAAAACTGTCGAAACTCATCAAAGGTGCGAGAGAGAGAGAGAGAGAGAGAGAGAGAGTATTACTCGGGTGCAGCAGCTGCCTGTACAGTCATTAGTTACTTTTCACAATTCTCCTTAGTGTTGTCTGCTACCTCTCTCTCTCGCTCTGTCTCGCCCTCTCTCTCGCCCTCTCTCTCGCTGTCTCGCCCTCTCTCTCGCTGTCTCGCCCTCTCTCTCTCCCTCTCTCTCTCTCTCTCTCTCTCTCTTTCGCCTCTTTTTCTATCAGGCTTCCACTCTTCCTCTTCCTTCTCTCACATATCTTCCACTCTTCCTCTTCCTTCTCCCACATACCTTCCACTCTGTCTTCTCCCTCTCCCACCTTCCGCCACATGCTAGTCTTGCATCATTCCACCCAGACGCTCTGCCACACACATTCAACAAGCTGCCAGTGCACAACTCTTCCTCCTAGCCTGCCTCTCCCTCTCTCTCTCTCTCTCTCTCTCTCTCTCTCTCTCTCTCTCTCTCTCTCTCTCTCTCTCTCTCTCAGCATTCTTCAAAAAGTATTTGTAGTGTGCGATGAAGGATGTGAAGGATGTGCACTGTGTCAACCACCACTCATGTGAAGGATGTGCACTGTGTCAACCACCACTCATGTGAAGGATGTGCACTGTGTCAACCACCACTCATGTGAAGGATGTGCACTGTGTCAACCACCACTCATGTGAAGGATGTGCACTGTGTCAACCACCACTCATGTGAAGGATGTGCACTGTCATCCACCACTCATGTGAAGGATGTGCACTGTGTCAACCACCACTCATGTGAAGGATGTGCACTGTGTCAACCACCACTCATGTGAAGGATGTGCACTGTGTCAACCACCACTCATGTGAAGGATGTGCACTGTGTCAACCACCACTCATGTGAAGGATGTGCACTGTGTCAACCACCACTCATGTGAAGGATGTGCACTGTCATCCACCACTCATGTGAAGGATGTGCACTGTGTCAACCATTCATGTGAAGGATGTGCACTGTGTCAACCATTCATGTGAAGGATGTGCACTGTCATCCACCACTCATGTGAAGGATGTGCACTGTGTCAACCACCATTCATGTGAAGGATGTGCACTGTGTCAACCACTCATGTGAAGGATGTGCACTGTGTCAACCACTCATGCGAAGGATGTGCACTGTTTAAACCACTCCTGTGAAGGATGTGCACTGTGTCAACCACTCATGTGAAGGATGTGCACTGTGTCAACCACTCATGCGAAGGATGTGCACTGTTTAAACCACTCCTGTGAAGGATGTGCACTGTGTCAACCACCACTCATGTGAAGGATGTGCACTGTGTCAACCACCACTCATGTGAAGGATGTGCACTGTGTCAACCACCACTCATGTGAAGGATGTGCACTGTGTGAACCACCACTCATGTGAAGGATGTGCACTGTGTCAACCACCACTCATGTGAAGGATGTGCACTGTGTCAACCACCACTCATGTGAAGGATGTGCACTGTGTCAACCACCACTCATGTGAAGGATGTGCACTGTGTCAACCACCACTCATGTGAAGGATGTGCACTGTGTGAACCACCACTCATGTGAAGGATGTGCACTGTGTCAACCACCACT
>NC_091369.1:3900746-3909916 GCF_038502225.1 Cherax quadricarinatus
ACAAAGTTCAATCAAAGGGCTCCCATTATCATTTACACCTGGCACCCCAAACTTACCTACCACACCCTCTCTAAAAGTTTCTCCTACTTTAGCATTCAAGTCCCCTACCACAATTACTCTCTCACTTGGTTCAAAGGCTCCTATACATTCACTTAACATCTCCCAAAATCTCTCTCTCTCCTCTGCATTCCTCTCTTCTCCAGGTGCATACACGCTTATTATGACCCACTTCTCGCATCCAACCTTTACTTTAATCCACATAATTCTTGAATTTACACATTCATATTCTCTTTTCTCCTTCCATAACTGATCATTTAACATTACTGCTACCCCTTCCTTTGCTCTAACTCTCTCAGATACTCCAGATTTAATCCCATTTATTTCCCCCCACTGAAACTCTCCTACCCCCTTCAGCTTTGTTTCGCTTAGGGCCAGGACATCCAACTTCTTTTCATTCATAACATCAGCAATCATCTGTTTCTTGTCATCCGCACTACATCCACGCACATTTAAGCAACCCAGTTTTATAAAGTTTTTCTTCTTCTCTTTTTTAGTAATTGTATACAGGAGAAGGGGTTACTAGCCCATTGCTCCCGGCATTTTAGTCGCCTCATACGACACGCATGGCTTACGGAGGAAAGATTCTTTTCCACTTCCCCATGGACAATAGAAGAAATAAAAAAGAACAAGAGCTATTTAGAAAAAGGAGAAAAACCTAGATGTATGTATATATATATATGCATGTGTGTGTCTGTGAAGTGTGACCAAAGTGTAAGTAGGAGTAGCAAGATATCCCTGTTATCTTAGCGTGTTTATGAGACAGAAAAAGAAACCAGCAATCCTACCATCATGCAAAACAGTTACAGGTTTTTGTTTCACAGTCATCTGGCAGGACGGTAGTACTTCCCTGGGTGGTTGCTGTCTACCAACCTACCTAATATAAACTAGATCTTTAAGAGTTGAGGTTAACTCTGAATCAAGGAAGCAACACACCTTAAAAATGGGTAGTTGAAAGTTTTAAATAAACAATTGTTTCAAATAAAATGCAGTAACCATTTCCTTAACAGATTTTATGCTCTGAAATCTAAGTCACAGACCTGTGAGCAACATTGTAACTAACACACTTGGGTGGCTGTGTCATGGTGCACAACACACATTGGATTTACTGGGAAAAAAAAAAAAAAATTGCTACAACTTTTGATAAGTATAGGGCCAATATAATAATAGCTCTGTTATTCAACAACAGAAGCCTACCTCTTTGTATAAGACTACTTGATTCTTGAACTTTTAAAATTTCAGATGCAGGTATATTAACCCTATAGAACAAATGCTTATGAAAATCCAATTAAAGTTTTGAACACTTTAGATACAGCTATATTGATACGTATAATAGATTAACTGCTTCTGAAAAAGAAAAACATGTAATTCCAATATTTCTTTGCCATTTTTTAACATTTACCTTATGAAATTTGCAGGTCAAACACTACCAAATCATGGGTGTAGTACTTTCAAATAATTCAATGTATTTCAGAAGCAATTACATTCAACCTACATATGAATTTTAATTATAAAATTGGCATTTCAGTTTTTGAGAGAATAAGCTTCCTAGTCTTGTTTTTTTTTTTTTTTGTAATTAAACACACATAAAAATCCAAAACCTATAAGTCGGAAGTTTCCGAGACAGAATCATCGGCAAAGTAGAACTCGTCAGCCAAATCTTCCAGTTCCAGTTCCAACAGCAAAGTTTGAATTGAGCCTCGAAGCAACTCCAGACGATGTTCTCGCTCTTCAATAAAATCCCATAGCACCATATTATCAAGATACAACTGTAATTCTCCATCTGCTGTGAATCGATGGCGACGTCTCGGAGGACCAACATCCTTCTTAGTGCCATCAGGGAGAGCGTGAAGGTAGAAACACTTATTGCCAAATGGACACTGTCCCTCCCCTTGCTTGAAGTACTTGCAAGGTTTAGCACTTAATGCAATTTGGTAACTATTGAGCAGCTTATCTTTTTCCTCCTTATCCTTATCGTCAACCCAGTACCGAGAGGGAATCACAAAATCACTCTGCGTTCGGCACTCAGGACAAGATCGTACAATTTTATTATATATATATATATATATATATATATATATACATATATTCTGCAAGTTTTGAGAAAATTGTGAAAATTCTGAGTAAGAAATATTGAGAATCTTGTCTTGAGGACACACTATTTTATTTTGCTTTATTCCTTCCAGATAATTAGTTAGGGATTTTTTTAATATTCTTCTTGTATTAATTGAAGTTTTTTTTACTAAAAAATGAGTAAGATAATTGACAATTAGAGAGAGAGAGAGAGAGAGAGAGAGAGGAGGACGGAGAGGAAGGTATAATGAGGGAGTGAGGATATAAGAACGTTGCTATTTATAATCACAAGTTTTGTGATGGAGTCGAGAATTGTGTTGAGTCTGGTCGTAGCTCCTGGCCCCGCCTTTTAACAAGTACGGTGTTGAGACCTGCAGGTTGTCACATTGTTATAATCAGGTGTTGGTGTTGTTAACTTGTTACATCTGGTGTTGTTTACATTATAAACTATATATTGTACTTCCATTGCTTCCTGATGCAACTCCTTCCATGTCATCTCACTAATCTTAGTTTTATAGAAGTATTTCCTAGCAACCCTCAGGCTCATCTAGGTTTTCATATGCTACCCAGGTTATCCTGTTTATATATACTTCCTGTAATATGCTCGGTGTGATGCTTACCCTTAGACCTTCATGATTGCGGTGTCTGGCCACCTGAACTTCCAAAAGCCATTAAAACAGAAGATGCCACCTTAATGTTGCAACTTGTTACCCTCATTTACACTCTCTAGACTGGAATATTACGCCACACTTACAGCCCTCATTTACACTCTCTGGACTGGAATATTACACCACACTTACAACCTTCATTTACACTCTCTGGACTGGAATATTACACCACACTTACAACCTTCATTTACACTCTCAGGACTGGAATATTACGCCACACTTACAGCCCTCATTTACACACTCTAGACTGGAATATTACGCCACACTTACAACCCTCATTTACACTAGACTGGAATATTACGCCACACTTACAACCCTCATTTACACTCTCTAGACTGGAATATTACGCCACACTTACAACCCTCATTTACACTCTCTAGACTGGAATATTACGCCACACTTACAACCCTCATTTACACTCTCTAGACTGGAATATTACACCACACTTACAACCCTCATTTACACTCTCTAGACTGGAATATTACGCCACACTTACAACCCTCATTTACACTCTCTAGACTGGAATATTACGCCACACTTACAACCCTCATTTACACTCTCTAGACTGGAATATTACGCCACACTTACAACCCTCATTTACACTCTCTAGACTGGAATATTACACCACACTTACAACCCTCATTTACACTCTCTAGACTGGAATATTACGCCACACTTACAACCCTCATTTACACTCTCTAGACTGGAATATTACGCCACACTTACAACCCTCATTTACACTCTCTAGACTGGAATATTACACCACACTTACAACCCTCATTTACACTCTCTGGACTGGAATATTACGCCACGCTTACAACCCTCATTTACACTCTCTAGACTGGAATATTACACCACACTTACAACCCTCATTTACACTCTCTGGACTGGAATATTACGCCACACTTACAACCCTCATTTACACTCTCTAGACTGGAATATTACACCACACTTACAACCCTCATTTACACTCTCTAGACTGGAATATTACACCACACTTACAACCCTCATTTACACTCTCTGGACTGGAATATTACGCCACACTTACAACCCTCATTTACACTCTCTAGACTGGAATATTACGCCACACTTACAACCCTCATTTACACTCTCTAGACTGGAATATTACACCACACTTACAACCCTCATTTACACTACACTGGAATATTACACCACACTTACAACCCTCATTTACACTCTCTAGACTGGAATATTACGCCACACTTACATCCCTCATTTACACTACACTGGAATATTACACCACACTTACAACCCTCATTTACACACTCTAGACTGGAATATTTCGCCACACTTACAACCCTCATTTACACTACACTGGAATATTACACCACACTTACAACCCTCATTTACACACTCTAGACTGGAATATTTCGCCACACTTACAACCCTCATTTACACTACACTGGAATATTACACCACACTTACAACCCTCATTTACACTCTCTAGACTGGAATATTACACCACACTTACAACCCTCATTTACACACTCTAGACTGGAATATTTCGCCACACTTACAACCCTCATTTACACTACACTGGAATATTACACCACACTTACAACCCTCATTTACACTCTCTAGACTGGAATATTACACCACACTTACAACCCTCATTTACACTCTCTAGACTGGAATATTACGCCACACTTACAACCCTCATTTACACTCTCTAGACTGGAATATTACGCCACACTTACAACCCTCATTTACACTCTAGACTGGAATATTACACCACACTTACAACCCTCATTTACACTCTCTGGACTGGAATATTACGCCACACTTACAACCCTCATTTACACTCTGGACTGGAATATTACGCCACACTTACAACCCTCATTTACACTCTCTAGACTGGAATATTACGCCACACTTACAACCCTCATTTACACTCTCTAGACTGGAATATTACGCCACACTTACAACCCTCATTTACACTCTCTAGACTGGAATATTACGCCACACTTACAACCCTCATTTACACTCTCGGAACTGGAATATTACACCACACTTACAACCCTCATTTACACTCTCTGGACTGGAATATTACACCACACTTACAACCCTCATTTACACTCTCTAGACTGGAATATTACGCCACACTTACAACCCTCATTTACACTTTCTAGACTGGAATATTACGCCACACTTACAACCCTCATTTACACTCTCTAGACTGGAATATTACGCCACACTTACAACCCTCATTTAAGGCCACCATAATTCCGGATGTGGAAAATTTGCAGGAAATTTTCACTGCGCTTATAAATTCCCACACCTTGTTTACTGAAAATGTCTAACATTGTTCAGATTATACTTCCCGGAGCACAAGCAAGAAATACGTGTAATTTAGACATGAAAGATGCTGTAGGGACGGGTTTTAAAATCTCCACACTGTAATTGTTTCTCAGAAGAGTTGAAGTTTTAATTGATGAAGTGAAATACTTCTACCCCTGGCTGTCTTCAAGAGGGAGTTGCACACACACCTAAAGTCAGTACCTGACCAGCCGGGCTCTGGTTCGTACGTCGATTTGCGTGCGACCAGTAGTAGCAGCTTGGTTGATCTGGTCCTCATCCACCGGGAGGCCTGGTCATGGACAGGGCCGAGGGGGCGTTGATCCCCGGAACACCCTCCAGGTAATTACACCACCAGATAACTCGATTAATATAATGCAACGCTTATAAATACACTCCCTTCAAATATAAGTGAAATTATTTAGCAATAGGCCTACATAGGCGTTGTTAATACTGTGATCTTGTTTGTCTAACCTTTACCACACTAACTCCCTCCTTGTTATCTCATTGTGGTTGTCCATGCAGCACCTTCCTTCCCTTCCTTCCCTTCCTTCCTTCCCTTCCTTCCTTCCTTCCTTCCTTCCCTCTCCCCCGGGAGTGCTCTTGATTGCCAGTGTCTGCCACTGCCTTCCTTTGCGTGTGTGTGTGTGTGTATTTATATTTTCCGTCTCGTGTCTTCAGTCCCCAGTGTGTGTCCCTCCCAGTTAGTGTTAAAATGTCTCGTCTCTGGTGAGAGGTTAACCTCCTCTCACCAGAGACGGTGTGTAAGTGTTCCCGCTTACATCTAAGTGTTCTCCCTCTCTCCTTAGTGTGTTTCCCCTTTCTTACCCCTGGGTGTTTCTTGTCCTGGGCATGGAGTGTTGAGTCTCGGTCACAGACCGGGCCGCGGGGGCGTTGACCCCCGGAACTCTCTCCAGGTAAACTCCAGGTAAACCATACCACTGTCGGGGATTGAATTCGTGGCGAGTGACTCGTAACACTCAAGGCCATCATGCCATTACGATTTCGCCAGTTACTTCTGTTTCAAACACCTAGATTTGAAAGGAAGGACAAATCTCTCACACTTGTGCTCCGTTGAATGCGCCTGACATCACAATGCACGTGTGACATTACAATGCACGTGTGATATTACAATGCACGTGTGATATTACAATGCACGTGTGATATTACAATGCACGTGTGATATTACAATGCGCGTGTGACATTACAATGCACGTGTGATATTACAATGCGCGTGTGACATCACAATGCACGTGTGACATCACAATGCACGTGTGACATCACAATGCACGTGTGACATTACAATGCACGTGTGACATTACAATGCACGTGTGATATTACAATGCGCGTGTGACATCACAATGCACGTGTGACATCACAATGCACGTGTGACATCACGATGCACGTGTGACATCACGATGTACTTATGGAAAATTCTTGACAGACTGCTTCCAAATTTACACACTGAAAGTAGTCTTTACGAGAGCATAAGTAATTGTAGATTATTATTATTATTATTATTATTATTATTATTATTATTATTATTGTAACAAGTGCTAAATAATGTTGTCGACTGCGGTTCTTTATTATCCTTGTTGTTGTAGTAACTACCGTAGGGTACATACAGCAAGCACCAGCAGCCTGAATGACCGGGTCGTCAGCTGGGGCTATAGATGGGGCCGCGAAAGCGATGATCCGCGAACAGGTGCTGGGGTGAGAAATGTGTGTTCGTGGGTGATGACAGGAGATGAGTGATGGTGATAATCTTTACCATGAAAATGGGGGGGGGGGAGGCGCATCCTTGCGTTCATTTTGTTTTCTCTCTCAGTACCCTCTTGATGTTGGAAAGTTAAGCTACAGGAATATTGAGAAGAGAGGCAAAGTTGTGATGCTGTGATGTGATTATTGTCAAGTGTGTACTGTCTTAAGGTGGTAGACAGCACCACCTGAAGGAGGCTCCTGTGACAAGCTGTGCAAGACTGTCTTGAGTATATTTCCTGTCTGTACTATCTTCAGGCTCTTACGTCCACTCTCATCAGTGTTATTACCAGTACTTCCCTCTCATCTTAAACCCGTGCCAGTCATTGGAATGTTACTGAAAGAAGTTATGGTTTGTGTAGCGCGTTAGTGTGGCAAGTGTTACAGTGTGTTTTAAACAGTGAAGCTTTGTGAAAGGGCAGGTGGAGTGAGTGCGTCACAGGAGTGGAGACAGGTAGAGTGCGTCATAGGAGAGGAAAGGTGGAGTGCGTCACAGGAGAGGAGGACAGGTAGAGTGCATCACAGGATAGGAGGACAGGTAGAGTGCGTCATAGGAGAGGAGGACAGGTAGAGTGCATCACAGAGGAGGAGGACAGGTAGAGTGCGTCACAGGAGAGGAGGACAGGTAGAGTGCATCACAGAGGAGGAGGACAGGTAGAGTGCGTCACAGGAGAGGAGGACAGGTAGAGTGCGTCACAGGAGAGGAAAGGTGGAGTGCGTCACAGGAGAGGAGGACAGGTAGAGTGCATCACAGGATAGGAGGACAGGTAGAGTGCGTCATAGGAGAGGAAAGGTGGAGTGCGTCACAGGAGAGGAGGACAGGTAGAGTGCATCACAGGATAGGAGGACAGGTAGAGTGCGTCATAGGAGAGGAGGACAGGTAGTGCGTCACAGGAGAGGAGGACAGGTAGAATGCGTTACAGGAGAAGAGGTCAGGTAGAGTGCGTCACAGGAGAGGAGGACAGGTAGAGTGCGTCACAGGAGAGGAGGACAGGTAGAGTGCATCACAGGATAGGAGGACAAGTAGAGTGCGTCATAGGAGAGGAGGACAGGTAGATTGCATCACAGAGGAGGAGGACAGGTAGAGTGCGTCACAGGAGAGGAGGACAGGTAGAGTGCGTCACAGGAGAGGAGAACAGGTAGAGTGCGTCATAGGAGAGGAGGACAGGTATACTGCATCACAGAGGAGGAGGACAGGTAGAGTGCGTCACAGGAGAGGAGGACAGGTAGAGTGCGTCACAGGAGAGGAGGACAGGTAGAATGAGTCGCATTACCTTCAGCACCGTGACGCACGGCGCTGAAGATAATGTGGGATGTCAATTAAATGATGTGTGACTGTCAGCAGCAGCTGACATTGCTGACAGAGACGCTGATTGCAGACAGGATACTCCTCACTCCCTGATAAACATCGTAAAAAACACTGCAGCAGGCCTATTGCCTATATTAATAATAACCTTCACAGTAGGCTGCCTCTGTATTTGACTGAAGAATCCTGTGTAGGCTAGCCAATGGCTTCTTCAGTCCAGTGCGGAGAAAGATAGAAGAGAAGGAGTAGTTTGAGGTAACCAGTCCCCCCAGCCTGGAGTCGATATGTCGAGTCCCTCAACCTTGACAAGATTGACACCTGTAACACCAACATCTATATCAACCAACACCTGTAATGCCAACACCTGTAACACCAACCCTTGTAATAGCAACACCTCTAACACCAACACGTGTAATACCAACACGTGTTTACTTGGCTTCATTTTGTGGGCCATCAGACACCTGCTGCGTGTGTACACATATTGGGAACTGAGAGTAAACTATAACCTTAAATTCTATATTACAGGTAAGTGTTGCCTGCTGTTGCTGTGCCTCACCTGTCCAGGTAAGTGTTGCCTGCTGTTGCTGTGCCTCACCTGTCCAGGTAAGTGTTGCCTGCTGTTGCTGTGCCTCACCTGTCCAGGTAAGTGTTGCCTGCTGTTGCTGTGCCTCACCTGTCCAGGTAAGTGTTGCCTGCTGTTGCTGTGCCTCACCTGTCCAGGTAAATGTTGCCTGCTGTTGCTGTGCCTCACCTGTCCAGGTAAGTGTTGCCTGCTGTTGCTGTGCCTCGCCTGTCCAGGTAAGTGTTGCCTGCTGTTGTTGTGCCTCACCTGTCCAGGTAAGTGTTGCCTGCTGTTGCTGTGCCTCACCTGTCCAGGTAAGTGTTGCCTGCTGTTGCTGTGTTAACCACTGCTCGGCATAGATTTTATATTATTATTATTATTATTATTATTATTATTATTATTATTATTAATTTATAAGACGATTCAGAAC
>NC_091369.1:3910016-3915016 GCF_038502225.1 Cherax quadricarinatus
GTTATATATGAGAAGTGTGTATCTTGTATATATACTGAGAAGATCCCCCGTGATATATACTGGGGTGTTATCTCTGTGTATAAAACTGAGAAGTATCTCGTGTATAATACTAAAGTGTACTTTGATATATATGAGAAGTTTTCCAGTATATATATGAGAAGTTTTATCTCTGTGTATATATACTGAGAAGATCTCTTGGTATATATACTGAGAAGTGGTTCTCGTTATATACTGAGAAGTACCCCCGTGTATATATATGAAAAGGGTTGTTTTCCGTATAATGAGAAGTACTCGTGTATAAAACTGAGAAGGGGTTTCTCTGTGTATATATACGAGAAGTACTCATGATATATACTGAGAAGTGTGTATCTCGTGATATATACGAGAAGTATCTCCAGTGTATAATACTGGGGAAGTTTTATCTTTTTGTATATATACTAAAGATTTTCCCATGTATATAATAGGTGTACCTGTGTATAAAACTGAAAAATTCTCTCATGTATATATACTGAGAAGTTTTGTATTTTTAAAAAGTTAGATTAGAAAGATCTCTAGTGTATAAAACGGGGAAGGTGATCTCAGTGTAAATACTGAGAAGTGTGATCCTCAGTATATAAAAATCTCTGTATAATACGAGAATTTGATTAAGGGATATAACTGGGGTGGTATTCGGTATAATACTGAGGAATACCCTCAGTGTTTTGACAGATTTTACCTTAACCGGTATTAAATTATTCTTGACTGGGGGTTTACGGGTAATAAACCTCAGTCGATAGGTTAAACCAATTGGCTGTCGGCAGAAATTTTTTAAATTTATGCAAAGATTTATGCTCCAGTGCGGGGTTTCGTCGGGTAATTTAGCTAAATGTTTCAGATCCAGTTTGGAGGAAAAGTTTGAGCTCAAACGTCCGTAATGATACGTTTTGGGGTAGACTTATAAAAGTTTAAGATTTAACCTCTGAGAAATGCGAAAATCCCGCCCTGTTAAAACATCTGAGATCCACTTGTTTAAAAACATTTTGATCCGCTTCCGTTTGTAAAGTTTCCGTTGAGCATATAAATTTAAGAGATTTTAAACAGCACTGAGAAATTAAACACGCCTTTTCAAGCCGATAATTATTGTTTTCCTTAAAAAAGATAATGACCAATATCAGTAATTAGGCAATAGGCCCCCTCTCTCTAGGAAGGAGGGGGGTAACCCTGTATTAAACCCAGTCCTCTCACCCCAGTACTATATACCCAGAGGTGGAGGGGGTTTTAGTCAACAATCCCAAACCCCAAAAAGCAGGAGATAAACAACTTTAAAGGACCCCCGGGATTAGACCAAGAACTGTAACCAACATTCAATTGTCAGGGGAAATAGAGCTCAGTTCAGAGATTGAAAATTGATAGATAACGCAGTAAATCAATAGTATCACCAAGACACAGGGCCCCTGCTATATAAAGGCATGATCATTGATGAGGGATGATATTGATGTATTAGGGGATGTATTATTGATGTAGTGTATCAAGTGCATGTATTATTGATGTATTTGTGCATGTATCATTGATGTATTAGTGCATGTATTTGATGAGTGTATCAAGTGATGTTTTTTGATGTAGTGTATCAAGTGATGTATTATTGATGTAGTGTAATAAGGGATGTATTATTGATGTATTTGTAGATCATTGATGTATTATGCATGTATTATTGATGTAGTGTATCACGTGCATGATTATTGAGTATTTGGAGTATCATTGATGATTAGTCGTATTTTGATGTAGTGTATACATGCATTATTATTATGTATTTGTGCATGTATCATTGATGTATTAGTGCATGTATTATTGATGTAGTGTATCACAGTGATGTTTTATTGATGTAGTGTATCAAGATGTTTTATTGATGAATACAGTGGTTTATTGATTATTTGTGCATGTTCATTGATGTATTGGTGCATGTTTATTGATGTATGTTCACAGGCATGTTTATTGATGTAGTGTTCACGTGATGTATTATTGAGAGTGTTCACAGTGCATGTATATTGTGTATTAGTGCATGATTATTGAGAAATCAGTGCATGTTTATTGATTATTGTTTACTACACTGACGATAATGCGTGTTTACATTTTGAGTGTCAGTGTTTTTAATTGATAGTGTCAGTGTTTACATTTGAGTGTCAGTGTTTACACGGGGCTGATAAGCCAGGTTTACACTTTTTGAGTGCAGTGTTAACTGTAGTGCCGGTTTACACTGATAGTGTCAGTGTTTACACCGGGGGCCAGTGTTTACAGATGTAATGCCAAAGAACTGATTTCAGTTTACATGATAGTGTCAGTTTTACATTTGAGTGTCAATGTTTACACTGATAGTGCAGTGTTTACACTGATGTTCAGTGTTTACACTATGGTCAGTGTTTACACCCGATATGTCGTTTACACCCGATAGTCAATGTTTACATGAAAAAGGGTCGGGGGTTTACACTTAGTGTCGTGTTTCATTGATAGTGCGGTTTACACTGATAGTGTCGGTTTTACATTGAGTGTCATGTTTTAACGACCGTAATGAGTGTTTCACTTAATGCAGTGTTTACACGAAGTGAGTGTTTACACTGACGATAATGTCAGTGTTTACATTTTGAGGTCAGGTTTACACGTAGTGTCAGGTTTACACTGGTGTCAGGTTTACACTGTAGTGCAGTGTTTACTTTGAGGTCGGTTACACGTAGTGCTGTTTACATTTGATGTCAGGTTTAACGACTGAAAAGTCGGTTTACACTGCTATGTCGGTTTACACTTGAGGTCATGTTTACCCCGATAAGCCGGAACTGCTGTGTCAGTTTTTTTACCCCCGATAGTGAAAGTTTACACTGGATATGTGGTTTCCGATGCTATTTTAAAAGTGTTTCACTGATAGTAAATGCTTAACTGTAGTGTCAGTGTTCACACTTAGTGCAGTGTTTATTTCATGTGAGTAGTCGCTCGAAAAAAAATATAAATTTGTTAAACTGAAAAAGCAAAAAAAAAACAGTAGTATTGATTTTTTTGCCACCGCCAGAGTAATCAAAATATGTCCAACTTCAAAATTCCCCTGGAAAGTTGTTTTTTTTGATTTTTTTTTTCGTAGTTATAATCTGCTGTTAATTCTTAAAAATGCTGCGAAAAAATGTTTAGTGAATCTGGAAAACAGTACTGGAGAACAACCACCACCAGATCAGTAAGTAACACCCAGCATGGAACACAGGTAACCTTGAAGTAACACCCAGCATCTAACACAGGTAACCTTGAAGTAACACCCAGCATGGAACACAGGTAACACAGGTAACCTTGAAGTAACACCCAGCATGGAACACAGGTAACCTTGAAGTAACACCCAGCATCTAACACAGGTAACCTTGAAGTAACACCCAGCATGGAACACAGGTAACCTTGAAGTAACACCCAGCATCTAACACAGGTAACCTTGAAGTAACACCCAGCATGGAACACAGGTAACCTTGAAGTAACACCCAGCATGGAACACAGGTAACCTTGAAGTAACACCCAGCATCTAACACAGGTAACCTTGAAGTAACACCCAGCATCTAACACAGGTAACCTTGAAGTAACACCCAGCATCTAACACAGGTAACCTTGAAGTAACACCCAGCATCTAACACAGGTAACCTTGAAGTAACACCCAGCATGGAACACAGGTAACCTTGAAGTAACACCCAGCATCTAACACAGGTAACCTTGAAGTAACACCCAGCATGGAACACAGGTAACCTTGAAGTAACACCCAGCATGGAACACAGGTAACCTTGAAGTAACACCTAGCATCTAACACAGGTAACCTTGAAGTAACACCCAGCATGGAACACAGGTAACCTTGAAGTAACACCCAGCATGGAACACAGGTAACCTTGAAGTAACACCCAGCATGGAACACAGGTAACCTTGAAGTAACACCCAGCATGGAACACAGGTAACCTTGAAGTAACACCCAGCATGGAACACAGGTAACCTTGAAGTAACACCCAGCATGTAACACAGGTAACCTTGAAGTAACACCCAGCATGGAACACAGGTAACCTTGAAGTAACACCCAGCATGGAACACAGGTAACCTTGAAGTAACACCCAGCATGGAACACAGGTAACCTTGAAGTAACACCCAGCATCTAACACAGGTAACCTTGAAGTAACACCCAGCATGGAACACAGGTAACCTTGAAGTAACACCCAGCATGGAACACAGGTAACCTTGAAGTAACACCCAGCATGGAACACAGGTAACCTTGAAGTAACACCCAGCATGGAACACAGGTAACCTTGAAGTAACACCCAGCATGGAACACAGGTAACCTTGAAGTAACACCCAGCATGGAACACAGGTAACCTTGAAGTAACACCCAGCATGGAACACAGGTAACCTTGAAGTAACACCCAGCATCTAACACAGGTAACCTTGAAGTAACACCCAGCATCTAACACAGGTAACCTTGAAGTAACACCCAGCATCTAACACAGGTAACCTTGAACACAGGTAACCTTGAAGTAACACCCAGCATGGAACACAGGTAACCTTGAAGTAACACCCAGCATGGAACACAGGTAACCTTGAAGTAACACCCAGCATCTAACACAAATAACCTTGAAGTAACACAGGTAACCTTGAAGTAACACCCAGCATGTAACCTTGAACACAGGTAACCTTGAAGTAACACCCAGCATGGAACACAGGTAACCTTGAAGTAACACCCAGCATGGAACACAGGTAACCTTGAAGTAACACCCAGCATGGAACACAGGTAACCTTGAAGTAACACCCAGCATGGAACACAGGTAACCTTGAAGTAACACCCAGCATGGTAACACAGGTAACCTTGAAGTAACACCCAGCATCTAACACAGGTAACCTTGAAGTAACACCCAGCATGGAACACAGGTAACCTTGAAGTAACACCCAGCATCTAACACAGGTAACCTTGAAGTAACACCCAGCATGGAACACAGGTAACCTTGAAGTAACACCCAGCA